>NW_027518618.1:4619981-4722481 GCF_049243985.1 Paroedura picta
TTTTGAGAGAAGGCTGAGCAGCAGGGCAGGGGGCCTGTCTTATTCCTGGAGAAGAGAGCCAGAAGCCAGCAGCACCTCAAAGACCCCAAATGGGCAGAGACTCCCAAGAGCTCCTCCCTGGCCAGAGCTTGGGCCAGCCTGGCAGCTGCTCCTGCACTCAGATTATTTGTGCTGCTGCTGCTGCTGCTGCTGTGGGCAGACTCACTTGACCCCCCAGCTGAGTCTACCTGAAGAAGGGAGAAGCAACTCCCAGAAGCAACTCCCAGATGTTGCCAGTCTTGAGCGTGCTGCCCAGGATCTAGTGCTTCACTCCTATGACCCTTTGGGAGCCCCCACCCCCATCCCAGAGTCAGCCTAGCCATTTCCCTTCCATGGACATTCCCTGGGGGGGGCCCTGTGGCCAGGAGCAAGTAGAGGCAAGCCCCAGCAACACCTACTGGGCCCAGACCCCCCCCCCCTCAGCTAGGACCAACCCATAGCTTCAGCCCCTCAGCTCTTGGTGTAGTGGTTAGGCGCACCGGCTTCTAATCTGGCAAGCCGAGATTGATTCACCACTCCTCCACATGCAGCCAGCTGAGGGACCTTGGGCTCACCACAACTGTTCAAGGCTCTCAGCCTCACCACCTCACAGGGTGTCTGTTGTGGGGAGAGGAAAGGGAAGCCGCTTTGAGCCTCCTTTGGGTAGAGAAAAGCGGCATATAAGAGCCAACTCTTCTTCCTCTTCAGTAATATCAGGGCTCTCTCAGCCTCCCCTCCCTCACAGGGGGTCTGTTGTGGGGAGAGGAAAGGGAAGGCGACTGGAAGCCGCTTTGAGCCTCCTTTGGGTAGAGAAAAGCGGCATATAAGAGCCAACTCTTCTTCCTCTTCAGTAATATCAGGGCTCTCTCAGCCTCCCCTCCCTCACAGGGTGTCTGTTGTGGGGAGAGGAAAGGGAAGGTGACTGTAAGCCGCTTTGAGCCTCCTTCGGGTAGAGAAAAGCGGCATATAAGAGCCAACTCTTCTTCTCTCCCCTCCTGCAAAGTTTCGGGGGTGAGGGGAGGATGCTGGTGGGCAGCTCCTGCCGGGCCTCCTCCGGCTCACCGAGCATGACTCTGGGCACTGCAGGTCTGCTTCTACTCTCTGGCCTGATCCGGGGACCCACCCATCTCAGCCAGTCTCCCAGAGGTGCTCTGGGAAGGGTCTGCTCCCTCGAGACGAGGCAGGGCAGAGGGGCTGGCCAGGAGGTGGAGATGGGCCAGAGGGGCTCCCCCTGCAACTGTGAGGAAAGACGCGAGGGAGAGACCCCACCCCCTCTCCTTGGGGGCTGCGCCTTTCACGGGTAAGTAGTGCTGCAGCACAGAAACTCCCCATGCAGGCCCACGGGAGGGGGGAGCACTCTGCATATGCCCCCCCCACACACACACACATACACACACCATTCAGCACCTCAGAGGAGGCCCTCCCAAGAAGATGCTGGTGTGCTGGAGAAACAGTTTTGTATCGCTGTTTATTCTGAACTGTAAACAATATATTATTATTAATGACTTATATTTCTTGACCGCCACTCCTGGCACAGCCGGTGGACTCCATTGCCAGCCACCCCCCACGGACAGGCGGGGGGATGTCAGAGGGAGGGGTAACAAGCAGAAGGCTGGACGGGGTGGAGGGAAGGATTCCCCAGGAGGGTCCAGCAAGCCCTCTGGGCCACCGAAGAAGCCCGCCAAGAAGCAGAACCTGCTCGGTGGGGCAGCCGGGCCGCTGAGGCAGAGGTGGCGGCAGGGATACCGTGAGCACAGAGGCAGCAGCCAGGGAACTCTCCCCAGGGAGCCCAAAGAAAGGCCACAGGTGCCTACAACCTCCATGTGTCCCCCCCCCCCCCCACACACACACACACATACACAAGCACAGCTGAGCAAAAAACAATTTTATTACAGGATAAAACCAGCAACGATCATGTCTTACTGTACAGCATTTTATACAAATGGCAGACAGGCCTGGGGATGGGTGGGGAGGCCCAGGTCACCCACAGCAGCAACTCCCCTCCCTGGAGCTCCTGCACTCCCGCCCCTGCCCTCGCCTACTCGTGGCTCTCCGGGCCCTGCCTGGGGGCTTCTTGGGGGTCCGGGCTGGTCCGCCGGAGAACATGCTCTGTCCGGAGGCCCCGCAGCTTCTCCAGCAGCTCCTGGATGAAGCCCTGCAAAGAGAGGAGAGGAGAGGGGTGGCTTGCCTGCCCAGCCCTTCCCCCAAGGCTCAGGGGGGCGTTTTGGCCATGGGGCCAGCGGGAGCCCTGTCCCTCCTCCAGCCAGCAACCAGTCCCAGAGTGGGCAGAGACATCTGAATGGGGCACGTGCCGGAGCCCAGCTAGGAGGGGGAAACAGAGGGGCTCGATTAACACGAGGAGACCCAGCTGGGAGTGCAGCACCAAGGACCACCCTCCAGGCAGGGTCTGGAAGGACAAGACGTGCCACAGAGCGGAATTAGAGTCAGACAAGAAGATGGGGCTTGAGCCTTTGGGTGTTTGAGCCATCCTCCTGCTCACCCCCCCCCCCCAGGGGAGGCTCAGCGCAAAACCCACCTCTGCATTGCCGCAGGACTCCAAGAGGCCCTGAAAGGAGACAGGAGAGAGTGGTTGGCCAAGGCCCAGAGCCCCCGGGACACCCGAGTGGGGCAGAAGGCCGGGCAGAGCCACCTACCTGCAGCTTCGCCGCCCTCTCCTCGTCCGTGGCCAGCTCCAAGAGGTCATCAATGTTCACCTCGTCGGGCATCTCTGCCTCCTGCAAGGACAGCAAGAGGTCTGGCCAGGCTGCCCCTCCCCAAGCACAGAAGGGGGGCTCGTCCCTCTGAAATGGAACCGTTGAGGGAACCCCGTTGGCCCTTCTGGGCCCTGCTATTGCCTCCCCTACTGGGACACCCCTCAAGCTGCCTTTGACAGGATGGGCCATCCCAGGCGGCCTGGTCTACCCAGAGGAGCAGTGTCTACTGGTCTTCTCAGAGGAGCAGTGGCCCTCCAGTGGCTCCAGGTGAGTCTTTCCACCCCACATTCTTCCTTTGCTGAACCTGGCACCTTCTGCATGCCCAGCAGTGCCAGCTGGGCACTTCTCAGCAAGGAAGCCCCAGATGTTGCCAGTCTTGAGGGAGCTGCCCAGGATCTACTGCTTCATTCCTATGAGCCTTCGGGAGCCCCCACCCCCATCCCGGAGTCAGCCTAGCCCTTTCCCTTCCATGCTGTGCCAGCAGCCGGTCTCAGGAAGCCAGAGGTCCCCAAAGCACCAGTCGCAGAAGGCCCCACTCCTCCTCGGTAGCTCCGTCTTCCCTTTCTCTGCTAGGAGGAGGTTTTGTGGGGCCAAAGCGGTGCAAGCACAGTGGGGCAGCCTTTGGGTGTTTGAGCCATCCTCCTGCTCACCACCCCCCCCCCCCAGGGGAGGAATTCTTCCCCTAGAGCAGACCCACAGTGGGGGGGGGGGGAGAGAGAGAGAAGCAGGCTACCCTCCTCCTTGGAACGCCCCATCCCGAAAGGAGCATCTGGGCCAGAATTTGGCCCAAGCCGGACTCTGTGGAGCATTTGCGGCCTCCCTTTGCCCGGCTGCCCAAAGAGCCTCCCCAGGGACGAGAGCAGCACAGAGGCTGGAATTCTTCCCTTTCATGGCTGGGCTGAGGCGCCTCTGCTCTTGCCCCCCCCCCTCGGCCTCAGGAATCTGTGTGTGTGTGTGGGGGGGGGGAGGAAGCAGGAGAGTGGGCAAGCTCAGCACACTGAAAGGCCCCACAGCCAGAAAGGGGCTGCATGTACCCCCTACCCCCACAGGGATCCTGGCCCTCAGCCACCCAGCCAATCTGCATACTGGGAAGCTCCACCTCTGACTCCCCTCGCCAGTCCCCACACTGGAGGGAATGCAACCCCCATGGCCAGAGGAAGCCCCTGGCCCTGGCAGGAGCCCCCAGCCCCGCAGCAGACCTTTGGCCTGAGCAGCCGGAGACAGGGGGGTGGGAGGCCTCTGGGAAACTGGTCCAGCTGCCCCTTCCAGACGGGCCCCGGGACAAGCACCAGGCTGGGGAGGGAAAGGGGGACTTCCTCACTGGGGTGAGCCCAGCTGATCCTGGGGCTCAGCAGCACCTCAAAGCCAGTGTGACCCCCCCCCCCTATCAGATGCAAGTCTGAACTGGAAGCAGCCCAGGCCACAGGCTCTGCTTGGGTGTGGCTTCCAGCAGGCCAAGCACCAATAAAGCAGGGCCCCTCCAATGGAGGCAAGGGGCTTCAGGAAAGCGGCCCCCTCCCCAGCACCAAGGAGTTCCCACCAGGGCCCAGGGAGAGGAATTCCCCCCCCCCATGCCTGGCTCCTCATCCAGGCCCTCCCTGAGGATAGGGGCCTTCAGCAGGGCAGGCAACCCAGCCCCCCAGGAAAGCTCTCTGGGGACTCCCACTGCTGGCCGCAGGAAGGGGGGGGGTCTGTGGGACTAACTGGCAGCTGGACCAACCAAGACAGCCCAATTCCGGCCGCCGCCCCCCCCCCCCCCGCCAGCCAGATGCTCCACTCCGGAAAAGCAGATGGCACCTCTTGAGGGGGGAGGGGAGAGCAGCGGGTGGGCCTGGAGAGAGGAGGAGGAAGGGGAGACGCTCCCGCCCCCGTTAACCCTTTGTCCGTCGGGGCCAGCGGCAGGCCCTGGAGACGAGAGTCGCCCACCCCGGGAACGCAGGACTTGCGGAGCCTCGGCTCCCGCCAAGACACCGCGATGGGTCGCCTTTTCTCCGTGCCCCCGCCCTGGTATCCCCGTGCCGCCGCCCCGTGCCGAGGGGGACGAGAAGTACCAGAGAAGGGGGCGAGGAGAAGTTCCCTCCGCGCCCACCCCCGAGCCATAGCCGCCTCCTCACCCTGCCCCGGTAGAGGTCCTCCAGGCGTCCGTCGATCCACTTTTCCGTGTCGAGGCGGCGTTGCAGCTCCCGCCGGTCATATTTGACGGTGACCCGCGCCTGGCGCCTCTGGATGCCCGGACTGGGCGTCCGCTCCGCGCGGTTCACCCCCGGAGACAGCCCGGCCGAGCGCGCCGGCGACGCGCGGCCCAGCCGCCGCCCCACGCGGTTCGCAGCCATCGTCCGGCCAGCTCGGACCCGACGGGGCGCCCGGCGCCCGCCTGCGCCTTATAGCGGCCGGGGAAGGAGGGAGGGTGGGCGGGCTGGGGGGCGGCGCTCCCGCCGGTGGGCTTCTTCCGTCGGGGGCAGGCTGCTCCGGAGTGCCACCTCCTGGCCGGCCCGTCGGAAGGAGCTCGCCAGCCTCCCCTGTCCTCTGCGCGCGGAGGCTCACACCCCAACTCACCGATTCACAAACGAGGGCTTGACAGACCCCCCCCCCCCCTTTCCCGGCTGCATGGTAGCCCAGGGTGAAGGAGGGGGGGATTACAGGAACCAAAGGGACTCTCCTTTCCTGGGGGGAGGGGAGCGGCCCGGGGAGCCCGCCTTGTTCCCCCCGGCCACATCTGTCGAGCGCGGCATGGCAGCGGGTCCGGCCAAAGTTGGCTTGTGGCGCTCCTCCGTCCAGCCCGCCTGGGGGCTCCGCGGGAGAGGCGTCCCTGTGCCTTTCGAGGGCCTCCTCCAGGGACTCCCGGCAGGCAGGCAGGCAGGCAGGCAGGCCGGGCGGGGGGGGGGGGAGGCGGGACGACAGCGCCGCAGACGGAGCCCTCGGGGGGAGGGGGGCCCCGCCCCACCTTTGTGACGCGGCGTCGGGGGGCGGGGCGCACCTGCGGGTTCGGGAGGCCGCGCCCGGAGCCGCGCAGTTGCTCAGGAGGAGACCATGGGCTGCACGGTGCGGCAGGTGCTGCGGGGCTCGGCGGCGGGGCTGCTGTGGCTCCTGGTGCTGGCGAGCGGCGCGGCCAGGGAGCCGCCAGGTGAGGGCCCCGGGGGCCGAGGGGGAGGGGGCGGGGCGGCGCTGGGGGGAGGGGAGCGGGGCCGCGGCCTCTCCACTTGCGCGCGTGCGGGGAGGGGGAGGGCGAGGGCGAGGGGGTCTTCCGTCTCCCCGAGCGCGGCCCCGCGGGGGGGGGGGCTCTGGCCGCGCAGGACAGCCGGGTTCCGGGCTGGGCCGGCCCGTGCAGAACCGGTTGGTCCGGCTGCGGGGCCGCGAGCGGGGCGGCTGAGCCTGAGTCACGGACGCGCTGCCTTTTCCGCCCCGCCCGGGCGCGCCGAGCCTCCCCTGCCCGCCGCTGGGCCCTCCGGCCGGGATGCGATGGGGGGGATGGGATGGGATGGGATGGGGGGGGACGGGCAGGCGGGGCGGCCATTTCCTGCCTCTGGCCCGCCGCCCACAGGAGCGGCCAGGCCAGGCCAGGCGGAAGTGTCGCCGCACACCTGGCGGGGGCGGGGCGGGAAGCCGGCGCTGGCTGGGAGGGGAGGGGGAGGGGGAGGAGGAGGAGGAGGGGGGGGGCGGCTGGCTGGGTGGGTCTGAGCCCCCCCCCGATGGTCTCCAGTGACTGGACGCGCCCTGCCCTGCCCTGTGTGCTTTCAGAGGACTGCGGCCTGCCGTGCGTGGTGGGCCGCTGCCGGGCGGCCTTTCCGCGGTGGTGGTTCAACGCCACGAGCCAGGCGTGCCAGGAGTTCATCTTCGGGGGCTGCAAAGGCAACGCCAACAACTTCCTGTCGGAGGAGGACTGTGCCCGCAGGTGCCGCCCAGGTGAGAGCGGGTCCCGGGCCCTCCTGCCTGGAATGCTTTAGTGCCTGTTTCTTGATGTTGCAAGCCTGCCCCCACGGAGGGGAGACCTGCAAGTCCAAGGCCAAATGACCGACTATTGACCCTGCGGCCGCTGGTGCTGTGACTGGCCTGGGGGGTGGGGCCTTCCTCGCTGGCTCTCTTTGTGCCCACAGTGGAGCCAGAGGTCCCTGCAGTGTGCCCCTGATGCCCGCCGCTCTAGTTGAGCCTTCTGCTCAGTCGGGCCGTCCCCAAAGGACCCGGTGTGGGGGCCCGGGGGGCCGCAGAGCCCCTCGAGGGAGGCGGGAGTGGGGACACCTTCCCCTGAGGCAAGAGGCTTCCCGTGTCTCACCTCCCGGGGGCTCCTCTTCCCCCCCCCCCGGGTTCCTTCCCCATCCGACCTCAGGAAGGCTCAGCCCAGCCGGAGATTGATGGCACCTCTGCCAAATGGGAGGTGGCCCTTGGCAAAGGAACAGTCCCCCTCGGGGGGGGGCCTGTCAAACTCAGGCCAAGGCGGAGCTCCTCTGCACGGTCAGCCTAACCTGATGCTCCTCTTGGCTTCCAGGTGGAGAAGAGGTGGAGAAGATGACGGACACCCCACAGACCAGCCCGGGAGGGGCAGAGAGCTCTCCCACTGAGGGTAGGGGCTCTGGGCTTGCCTTGGCTTGGCTTCTCGGGGGCTTTGGCCTTGAGCCAAGCGGTGGCTGGGGAGGACGGCCTTGTCCCCTGAGTGCCTGCCATCCTGGGGGGCCCCTGGAGCTCTTCTCAAACGTGGCATGGGGGGGGGTGCCCTGGCTGACAGGAAGTCGCTCCAGGGGCCTCAGTGCCCTGCCCGCCCAGGTGACCCGCTCTGTGCTCTCTCCTGGCAGCTGCGCCCACCTCTGGCCGCCGACACCACCCTGCAGAGGACACGGTCCACTTCCGAGGTGATGCTCCGTTCTCTTGGGGGGGGGGCTCAAGGGGACGTGGCCTCGGCAACAACCCGCTTCCGTCTCCCTGCAGAGTACTGTGCCAGTCCGCGGGTGACCGGCCGCTGCCGGGCCTCCTTCCCCCGCTGGTTCTTCGACCTGGAGACCCAGACCTGCAAGATGTTCATCTACGGGGGCTGCGGGGGCAACCGGAACAATTACCTCCTGGAAGAAGACTGCCTGAGGCAGTGTGCAGCGGGCAGCCGTAAGAAGGGGCAGGCGGGGGGTGGGGCGGGGCGAGTAGCCCCTCTCTCTTCCGGCTGGCCTCCAGGTGTTTGGGGTGGCTCCCTGGGGGCACAGAGGAGGGACAAAGGGGCCGTGGCAATCTTGGTGTGTGTCGCTGCCCCAGGAATGTTGGCAGAGCCCTGGGCAGGTTTGGGCTGTGGGGAGGAGGGCCTCGGCCGTGGCCCCGTGGTCTCCAGCCTGCCTCCCTCCCTCCCTCTTGCAGGCCTCCCGGGGGAGTCAGATGAGGATGCCAACATGCCTGACTCGCACGTCTTTCCCGACGCAGCTTTGCATTCCACCAGAGGTGAGTGGGGGTCCCTCTGACTCCTGGCACAGAAACGGGCTCCCCCCAGCGGGCCTTGGCAGTGGGGCTGCTGAGGCCAGTCACAGACAGGGTCAAGCAGGGACCAGCCTCCACCGGAGCACTTTCAGGGGGCCAAGGTGGTTGCCTTGCTCAGGGGAGGGGGTGTTGCTGGGTCCCCGGATGCAGCTGTCCTGCCATTATCAGTTTATTTTTTTTTGGGGGGGGGGTGACCTGGCTCTTGCAGGGCCTGCTTCTCTTCTCCCTTCCTGCTGACCCTCCTCCCGCTCTCCCCCCCTGCAGCAGTGGTCCTGGCCGTGGTGCTGGCGCTCCTGCTGGCCTCACTGGTACTGGTTGTGGCTAAGATTTGCCGCCGGAGCCGGGACCCTTCGCTGAGCACCGTCTGGAGCACCATGGACGACAAGGAGCTCCTCATGAGCAGCGGCTACACCCTCTGAGGTGGGGGGGGGGCCCTCTGGCTGCCTGTAAATAGGTGGGGAGTTGACTAGGGAGGGGCTCTCTCTTGCCCACGCTTTGTGAGAAAATGGATCATAAATCTCTCCTTGGGGCTCCTTTTCTCGTGTCTGGCTTTTGACTCTGTTCAGCTTCGTCCCACAAACTGCTCTTCTCCCCCTCCCTCCTGCTGCTGTGAGGGGCGAAGGCTGGGCTTAAAGTGGGCAGGAAGGAACGCCACCTGTGCTGGTCTAGGCCAGGGGGGTCCACAGTTGTCCTGTTGGCGCCAGGTACAAGTAGCCCCCTCCGCTCCTGAAGCAGAAAGGGCCAGCCCCCCAGGCTCAGGGGGCAATGCGGTGGTCTCTCAGGGCCCCCGCTTTGTCTCCACCCTCCCCCCCCCCACCCCGGGAGGGAAGCATTGCTTGGTTCAGCCTCCCACCCACAAACTTGGTCTTGGGTCTCAATGGAGGCGGGATGAGCTCTGCTGATGGAAACGGCAATTTCTTGGGAAAGCCAGGCTGCCCCCCCCCCCCCAGGCCTCAGGGTTCCTCCCCCCCTTGCCCACCAGAGAGCCGGGTGGTGGTGCCCCCAGAGAGAAGCTGAGGAGCTGCAGGCTGTGGCACTGGGGGTAGGCCCAGGTGCCAACCCAGCCTCCTCCCACTTGCCCGCTTGCTCCCTAGGAGCTGGAGTATCGCCTGGGAGGCAGGGGCAGACCTGTTTCACCTTTGGCTCCTCTCGCCGTCCCAGTTGCTGGGGCTCTGCCTGCCCCTGCCTTGGAGCCAGGTGTGGGCAGGGGACTCTTAAGGACAGACTGGCAGCCCTGGCTGTCCCCCTTGCCTGCCCCCCTGGAAGAGCGTTTGCTTCCCCAAGCCCCCCTGCTTTGAGCCTCTGTCTACCTTTTCCTCCTGGCCTCCGTGGGGCTGCGCTGGGGGAGGGGGAGCATGTAGGGCCAGCAGCCCAGGAAGAGCGTGCTCCACACTGGATCCACTTTCTGTGTCTTGCACATGGAGAATTTTTATACTTTTTTAAAAAATCAAAACTTGATTGTGTTAATTGCTTGTGGAATCATCCTTTTCATACCCGAAGGTCTATAAATAAACCCACAAAAATGTGTATTCTTGTATGAACAGTCTTGTCCTCAAGAGAGCAGCAGCAGAAGGAGTGTGTGTGTGTGGGGGGGGGACAGGGGCTCAGGAGCACGGAGACTGACATGGGGTTCTAAGGAACTGACCTAAGGAGGGGCATTAATCTTGAAAGGGGGGCACAATTACAAGGGTGCATTATCCTGACTAGGGGAGTGGTCTCTCTCTGGGGCTATGGCAGCCTAGGGGGGTGAACTTCCTCAGTGCTAAGTAAGGGGGCTAGCCCCCCCTCCTTCCTGTCCTGCTGCAGCAGCATTCTTTACTCTGCCTGCTCTCAAACTTGCAGTCCCCTGCCAAAGGGCAGTGGGGGGGCACTGAGAACCCCCCCCCGAAAGCTGGTGATCCTGGCAGCTGAAATCTACGTTCTTCTCTTGACCAGCCAAGGACCTCCATCTCCAACCAACCCTGGCAACCGGCTGAGGGGGAAGACAGGCTTCCTTGGAAGAGGGGCTGTCATGGGGGGAGTCACAGGGGAGGCCTCAGAGTTCTCTCTCGGCCCGGCCCCTAACTGGCGGAATGAGCTCCTGGCAGAGCTAAGGGCCCTGACGGAGCGCTCTGGGTTTCCCAGGGCCTGCAAGACAGAGCTCCTTCTGCCAGGCATTCGGTTGATGCTGGGGCAGAGACCGGAGCCACCAGTCTGTGGATCCCTCCCTGCCTTCTACGGTCTGCCCCCCCCCTCCGGGGCTAACCTCGCCTAGGGTCATCTTTGAAGAAAGCAATGACTGGGAGCAGCAGAGCAGTTGGTTCACTAGGGAATAAGACATCGACTAGGTAAAGGGGTTTATATATATGTTGTATATTTTGTGATTTTTACTGATATGTACGAGATGACTATGGACTCCGGGGGATGGTAGAGGACAGGAAGGCCTGGAGGATCATTGTCCATGGGGTCGCGATGGGTCGGACACGACTTCGCACCTAACAACAACAACAACGAGATGACTGGGCTGGAAGTGGCGGTCTATGGGAAGCAGGTGGCAGGGCTTCTTGCCCTCTTTTTCTCTGGCCTGCCCGGACCCCTCTGCTGGAGATCAGGTTCTGGCCAACAGAAACAGAGACCCTCCCCCACACACACACACACCCCTGATGCTAGAGACAGCTGCTGGAGCTGAATTCTCTGGCCGGGAAAAGCAGAGGGTCAGAACCGGCTACGGACTCATGCTGGGCAACTGGGCTGCCATGTGTGCTGGGCATGCTGGGCAACTGGGCCGCCTGGAGACCAGAGGAATGGGAAGGCGACTGTAAGCCGCTTTGAGCCTCCTTCGGGTAGGGAAAAGCGGCATATAAGAACCAACTCTTCTTCTTCTTCTTCTTCTTCTTCTTCTTCTACCTCCACAATTGAGTGTTCTGGCAGGCAACCAAACTGGAAGTGAACCGGCCCCAATCCTGCAACTGGAATGAGCAGAAAGTGGCCCCCTCCCTGTGCTTGTTCCTGGACCTGCCTGCCTGGGGGAGTTCTAAAGGCTTTGGGGGGCAGGGCCGCAGGCTGGAATCGGGTTGGGTCAGAGACAAAATTCAGGGAGAGAGTCAGCTGGGGGCTCTGGCCTCCCTTTTGTGCTTATTTCGCTCCTCAGGCAGTCACTGGGGGCCCAAGCAGAGGCAAATGGCCCTCTAGCTTCAGCTGGGCCTGCTAGCCTGCCTCACCGCAGAGAAATGTCCCTGCGCACAGGAGCTTCCGAAAGAAAACTTGGTTGGTCTTAAAAGCCCCGCAGGACTCAAGCTTTGGCCTCTTGCCTGACCGATCCTGCTATGCCCATCAGCCCAGGCAGCAGTAGAAGAATAGGAGCAGCTTGATCAGGGCTGTGGTGAGCTCAAGGTCACCCAGCTGGCTGCACATGGTGGAGTGGGGAATCAAACCCGATTTACCAGATTAGAAGTCTGCACTCCTAACCACTACACCAGACTGGCTCTACCCCCAAACAAGGCAATGGGGCATCATGGCTCCCCAATAAGAGGCTGGCCTTCCCTTGCACCCAGCTTGGCCAGATCTTGAACAGCAGAAGGAAGTGAGTTGCTGCCAGATAAGGCAACCTTTTCCTTCTCTTTATTTCCTCTCCCTCCCCACCCTTTTCTCAATGGTTTTTCCCTCCTAATTTCCCCCTGGCCCCTATTTATTGTCAAGTTTTGGTCATAGCTCCTTAGCATTACGGTTCTGCTTGGCATAGCCCAACAGCAAACCTTGGTTGATATGCACACGAGGGGGGGGGGGGGCGACGATCAAAATACGGAAAGGAAGCTTTGCCCCTTCCCGCTTTGCCCGCAGTCCCTTTGGGTCGTGATTTGTGGGGAGCAGCCATTGGACCCCCCCCATTCTGGCACTGGCTGGTCCCCCTGCGACGGCTGTGCCGGTGGGAAGAAGGCTAGAAGCCCCCTCGAACAGTTGCGGGTCATGTGGCAAATGACACCATCTTTGTGGCCACGGGAGCCTGCAGCGGCCCTCTTCAGCCGCTCTGGATTTCAGGTGGTTAGAAAACTGCAGCCAGAGAGTGGCTGTCAGGGGCACTTCGTCAGTGGAGGGAGGTGAGCGGGGGGGCTGGGTTCAGTACTGGGTCTGAGGAGGAGGGGGTAGAGTGACTCCTCATTAAATTTGCTGATGACACCAACCTCTTTATTACTGGGGACCAGTCAACACTTGACAATTTTACTGAGACCGGGGGGGGGGGGGTAGTCTTTTGCCGAGGGATGTCGCCGTCGCTGCTGCCTGAGCCCCTGCTCTGCTTGCTTTCCTGCTGGCACCCCTGACTTCCCGCCGCCCACCTGAGGGTGCTGCCAGCAGCAGTTGCACAGTGCCATGCCGAGGGGGAGCCCCAGCCATGGCGGCCGCTGGAGAGCACCAAAGGTGAGCCGGCGGCAGAGTGGCAGGGCAGCCCCCGAGGCAGCAGATGGGCAGGAGGACAAGGAGGAGCCATGGACCGGCACCGACTGATCCACGGACCGGGACCGATTGCCAAACTGGGGGTTGGGGGACCACTGCTCTAGAAGACAGCAATAGTTTAATGAGGTCTGAACATGCTGGACAAGCAGGTAAATAATTATAATTATTAATTATAATATTTCTTACCCACTACTCTCAGCGTACTGACTCCTGGTGGGTCACAATACAAAAAGTCCCATAACAATAACCCCAATAAAAGCCCCATTAAAACAATACACAACCCCCACCCCAATACGGAGGAGGAAATAATAATGCTCCTCCCCACGGGACGCTTGGCACCCAGGCCGCAGGGGGCTCTGCCAAAAAACATCCCCCAAGATGGGAGGCAGACATCTCAATGGCCTACTGCCTGATGGGGGGGGGGGGCTACCAGATCTTCCCCCTGCGCTGGCTGGCCTCAACCGTAAGCCTGGCTGGGGAGAGCTCCGCCTTACAAAACAAGATGTAATTCAACAAGGACAAGAGATCCATCTCTGGGTCACGAAAATGAGAAACATGCATGCTGGATGGGAGAGACTCTTCTGGGTAGCAGTGTGTGGGAATGGGATCTTGGGGCACTTGTGGACCATAAGCTCAATAGGAGCAGGCAGTGTGACGTGGTGGTAAGGAAGGCAAATGCAGTCTTGGGCTGTATCAACACAGGCATCACAAGATGGTGTAGTCCCACTCTATACTGCATTAGTCAGACCCCGCCTGGGAGCAGTTCTGGGGCCTCACTTCAAAAAGGATGTGGACAAAGTTGAGAGGGTGCAGAGGAGGAGGGCAGGAGGGCTCTCTTGAAGGATCTGAAAGGCCGTCACTGGGAGGAGGGCAGGGAAAGGTCCCTGTGGGCGGCAGAGGTGGGGACCCGCAATAATGGGGGGAAACGGCACCGGCCAGAGAGCAGGAGGGAGAGAATGCCTGTGGCAGGGGCTGGCAAGCTCTGACCCACCCAAACCCTTCTCGCCCCCAGGAAAGCAGCTCGGACACCTCCAGCGACCTGGAACAGAAGATGGGGGGGGGAGGCTGGGACAATGACCAGCATTGGAAAATGGCTGGGGGGGGAGGCTGGGGAGGGCAGGTCCTCCCCACTGCTGCCCTTCAGTCCCTTCGCAGCTCCCTGGAGTTGTTCTTGAAGGGGGGGGGGGAGACGGCACAGTTTGCCTGCCTCCACCCAATGGGCTCTCTCCAGCACCTCAGGATGGGAGTTGGCCACCTTTGCTGGTGGTAGCCCCTCCCCAGTTCACCTCCCTTATTGTGGACCAGGGACCATCTCCACAATGGGCAGCCTTTTTCTGGCAACTGTTTTGCCTCATTCTTCTTCCCCTCCCCTCCCCTCCCCACCCCACCCCCAGCGCAGCAGCAGCAGCAGAAACAGCATCCCAAGGAGGGAAAGAGACAGCATCCCAAGGAGGAGGAGGAGTTAGAGCCCGTGAGCCTCCCTGTAAATAAACGCAGAGCCCCCCACCCTCAACCTCTGCCTGCTAGGAGACTGCGAATGCTTACACAGGAGGGGCCAGAGAAGCCTCACCTTCACGCCCGGCATGGCAGGGCTACTCCAGAGCGGGCCACAGACTTAAGCACCTGAGAAAGGATCTCTGTCTCCTTGGCCCGCCCACCTGGGCACTTTTCAGCTCCTGACCTCTTTTCTCCCTTCAAATCTCTCCCACCCCCTGGAGCTCTGAAGAACAGAGGCTGGGTGGGGTGGCAGGTGCCACGTTGAGATTTCCGATGCCGTGGGGGGGCCAGGCCAGCTCCTTTTCTTCAGGAACCAGCTCAGCCTGGCCCCTCCCAGCCCCTGGCCCCTCCCACCCCTCGACCTTCACGAAACAGAGAGGTGTTCACTGGCCCTCCAGGGAGGAGGAGATGGTTGCTTTTTATTTGTTTGATGGCTGAACACAAGTGACCCACCTGGCAACGTCCAAACACGTGGGATCAAACAGAAAAGCGAGCACCTTTGGGGGTGGGATCCCATCCAAACGAATAATGACACACAAACTAGCAGGAATGTAGACAGACACTGAGAGGCAGACGCACACCCACCCGGTTGCCTTCCTGCGGGGACCAGCCAAGGGGGAGAAGCAGACCACCACAGCACACGGCTTCCGCCCAGCTGGTCCCCTGAAGGGCCAGAAAGGAAGAGGAGGCGGCAGCCGCAGCCTGGTGCAAGCCTCTCCCCGCACCCACCGACACCCCAGACACGCTCTCAGGGCCCAGTTGGAGATAGAGCGCGGCAGCTGCCTGCGAGCTGGAGTGAGGCGCCCCAGCCTCAGCTTGACCATCAGCGGACGAGGTGGAAAGTGAGCCAGTACATGAAAACGGGCTGCAGGCCAGCCACAGCCATGGTCAGGTACATGCGGAGCTGGTTCCTGGCCCCCCGAACCAAGACCCCTTCTGCGGCCGCCTCGGACAGGATCTTCAGGCGCAGGGTCCGGATCTGGGGCAGGAAGGAACAGGGGCTCAGAACAATCCTGGGGGCAAGGGCGGGGAAAAGCAGGGGTGGAGCGTAGCCTGCTGTGGCAGGCAGGGAACTCTGAGGAGTGCCTGAAGCGGCAGCAGAAGCCCCGTGCCCTCCCAGCCCAGATGACTCTTACCATGAAGACAAAGATGGCCAGGCAGCACCAGCTCAGCAGCAAAAAGTAGCCCATTTTTCCAAAGAGCAGCCCAGCCAAGAGGCCCACAATCATCCTGGCACAGGAAGAAGAAGGGGAAGGGGGTCAGGGAGCACCCCTCACCTACCCCCCCCCCAAACATCAGTCCAGAACAGTAGAGAGGCAATTGTGGGCGGCCTTCCCTCTGGAACAGGTGGTGCCAGGGCTGCTGTGTTCTCCACTCACCCCACATATTTGTACCCTGAGAAGGCGACTAAATCAATGGTGGTTAAATCGGTGTTGACCGTCACGAGGTAGAGGCTCAGGAGGACAGCCAAGACTTCCACAATTAGCCAGGCCAAGGCCGAACTAGCTTGCAAGCCCAGCAGGTCGGGGGAGAATCTGCAGGGGGAGGGAGCAGAAGGTGCAAAGCGAAGCTCTCTTTCTCTCATCTTTGTGCAATAAGGGGGGGGGGGAGGCTAGGCCCCGGAAACCATGACTTCTGGGAGTGGATGTGGGGCATAGGATCTGTCCCAGAATGGTCACAGTAAGGGCTTGGAGCCCGTGAGCCTTTGAACAGCCTGGCACTCCCCCTTCCGTGTGGATCCCAGCAGAGGGGATTAGGGGAGCACATTCAGGAGCAAAGGGGGACAGGAAGGGATGCTCCCTGCCCCATTTTCTCACCTGTTCTGCGTTCCCAGGGCCAGCCCTGCCACCAGGATGTAGGTGATGAATGCCATGACTGTGGAGAAACAAGGAACATTAGCCATGCTGCAGCAAGCAAGAGCAGCAATGCTGAGCAAGCCTCTTTTGGAAAACGGGTACCTGGAATGTAGAGGTCTGGGGCATTGATGTCAAAACGGGGGGCCACAGGTGTGTCCTGCTGGTAGTGGACCTGCCAGTCCTGGCAAAAAGGATGCACGTGTAAACAGCGGGACCCCAAGGGCCATCTAGTACTACCTCCTGACAACACAAGGGATTCACAGCTCCTCACCCTCCAGCAACCCCCGCTCTGGGCCCAGACGCGGTTTTCTCCAGCCTTTCCTCCAAGAAGCTCCCGACCTGGTGTGTGCCGGGCAACCCCAAACCTGGTTGGAGATCCTGGAAGCTAAGCCGGGCTGTCCCTGGTTAGCGCGTGGAAGGGAGTGGCCTCCAAGGAACACCAGGGTCAGGGGACGGGGCCAGGCCATGGCAGACCACCTCTGAGCACCCCTTCCCCAGCAGCCGGCCCATCTTCGGGCAAATTCCATGCATGCCAAGCAGTAAGGAAAGACACCCGAGATGCTCCCCTGCAGGGACAGGCTCCCGGATGCCCCTCCCTGGCCCACTGCCGGGAGAGGGTCTCAGGGGCCGCTCAGGTGTGTGTGTGTGTGAGCGGGGGGGGGGGGGGAGGGCGCTCTCTCTCTCTCTCTCTCTCACCTGCTGCAGGAAGGGGAAGAGGAGGAGGCCGAGCTTCCTGCCCACGTAGAGGGTGTCCACCGCGAAGTAGTACTTCAGCCTGGTCACGGGGAGGAAGCGGTCGATCTGCGGGGCGGGGGGGGGAGCGGGGGGGAGGTCAGGGCCAGGCGGGGGGGTCCCCTCCTCCCTCCCTCCCTCCCCCCTCCCTCCCTCGCCCCCCCCCCTTGCTCTCTCGCTCGCTCGCTCACGTTGCGGTCCACGAGCTGCTTCCCGTGCGCGGCCAGCGAGGTCCCGTAGGCGGCGGCGAGGCTGGAGACGGGCTCGGCCAGGAAGGGCGCGGGGGGGGCCGCGGGGCGGGGGGGGCTGCCGCTGTTGCTGCCGCCGCTCGTGTCCTCGAAGAGCTGCGGGGGCGGCGAGGCGGGCGGGCGGCGCTTGGCGGCTGCGGAGGGCGAGGGCAAGAGCGTCAAGGCCTACCCCGCGGGGATGGCGTGCGCGCCCCCTCCCTCCCGCGCCCCCCCCCGCGCCCCCCCCGCGCCCCCCCCCCCCCGCGACACTCACGCGCCCGGCCTGGCCCGGCTCCGCCGCCGGCCGCCTCCATGGCTCCTGGGACCCCGGCCGCGGAGGGGCCAATGGGAGCGCGCGTCCGCCGCGCAGGGCGTCGCGTTGCGATGACGTCAACCCGGGAGAGCGGAGGTGGGCGCGGTTGCTAGGAGAGGGACGGAGCGCGCGCGGATTGGCCGCGCGGAAGGCGGGCCGGGCCGTGTCCCCTCCCGGCCTACCTCGCGGGGTTGTCGTGAGAAGGCGGCCTTCCCGGGGCTGGGGAGGGAGGGAGGGAGGGGAAAAGCCGCCTCCTGCCGGCGAAGGAGGCTGGATGCCGATGAATGCTGCCGCCGCAGCAGGTGGCGAACTATACGGAGCCAGCAGAGGGTCCCAACCCCGTTTTGGAGGCCGTGGCCGGGTCTGGTCCGGCCAAAGGGGGATCAGGATAACCACAGTGGCGAGTTCTGGGCCGGCAGCGACCGAGCAGGAAAGCCCCCTTCGGGTCTCGCGGGGGGGGGGCGGCTCAAGGAAAAGGTCCTTTAACGCAGGGAAGCTGGCCCTGGCTTGAGACCTCTCCTGCCCCCCCCCCCGGAGAAGCCACGCTTGCGCTTGACACAGCAGTCCGTCCCCTTGGAGAGCCAGTCGGCTGCGGGGTCCAAAGCGCTTTTGCCCAGGTGCGGCTGGGGTGTCGGCTGCGTTTGTCTCTGGGCCTGTCAGGTGGAGCTCCAGTGATTCCCTGCCTCAGTTTCACCTGGACTGGATTATTGCAGCGCGCTGTCTTGGAGGAAGAGTGTTTGGAAGCTGCAGCTCGTGCACATTGCTGTGCCTAGACGGCTGTGCTCAGGACTGGCTATTGGGATCCCAGCATTAGAGCACTATGCCAGCTCCTGATGTGCTCCTGAGTCCACTTCCGACCTTCAGAGCCCTACATGGCTTGGGATCAGGGCACCTGATGGAGCGTATTCTCCCAGACATCCTGCCTGGGAATTAAGATCTCAGGGAGAGGCCCTCCTGGCTGTCCCCTCCATCAAATAAGTTTTTTGGTGAACACATGAGGCAGGACCTTTTGGATGGCAACCCTATGATTATAGAACAGCCTCTTCAAGAAGGTGGACCTGGCCTCCGCTCTTTCAATCTTTAGGAGGTAGCTAGAATCATAGAGCTATAACATTGAAAGGGGCCATCCAGTCTACTCCCCTGCTCAATGCAGGATCAGCCTCAAGCATCCTGGAGAAGGATCTGTCCATCCGCTGCTTGAAGACGGCCAGTGAGGGGGAGCTCCCCACCTCCTGAGGCAGCCCATTCCGCTGCTGAACTAGACTCCTAGAATCCTAGAGTGGGAAGGGGACAGGAAGGCCATCGAGTCCCACCCCCTGCTCAGTGCAGGATCAGCCTCCAGCATCCAGGAGAAGGATCTGTCCAGCCGCTGCTTGAAGACCACCAGTGAGGGGGAGCTCCCCACCTCCTTAGGCAGCCCCTTCCACTGCTGAACTAGACTCCTAGAATCCTAGAGTGGGAAGGGGCCAGGAAGGCCATCCAGTCTACTCCCCTGCTCAATGCAGGATCAGCCTCCAGCATCCAGGAGAAGGATCTGTCCAGCCGCTGCTTGAAGACCGCCAGTGAGGGGGAGCTCCCCACCTCCTGAGGCAGCCCATTCCGCTGCTGAACTAGACTCCTAGAATCCTCGAGTGGGAAGGGGCCATGCAGGCCATCTAGTCCAACCCCCTGCTCAATGCAGGATCAGCCTCAAGCATCCAGGAGAAGGATCTGTCCAGCCGCTGCTTGAAGACCGCCAGTGAGGGGGAGCTCCCCACCTCCTGAGGCAGCCCATTCCGCTGCTGAACTAGACTCCTAGAATCCTAGAGTGGGAAGGGGCCAGGAAGGCCATCCAGTCTACTCCCCTGCTCAATGCAGGATCAGCCTCCAGCATCCAGGAGAAGGATCTGTCCAGCCGCTGCTTGAAGACCGCCAGTGAGGGGGAGCTCCCCACCTCCTGAGGCAGCCCATTCCGCTGCTGAACTAGACTCCTAGAATCCTCGAGTGGGAAGGGGCCATGCAGGCCATCTAGTCCAACCCCCTGCTCAATGCAGGATCAGCCTCAAGCATCCAGGAGAAGGATCTGTCCAGCCGCTGCTTGAAGACCGCCAGTGAGGGGGAGCTCCCCACCTCCTGAGGCAGCCCATTCCGCTGCTGAACTAGACTCCTAGAATCCTCGAGTGGGAAGGGGCCATGCAGGCCATCGAGTCCCACCCCCTGCTCAGTGCAGGATCAGCCTCCAGCATCCAGGAGAAGGATCTGTCCAGCCGCTGCTTGAAGACCACCAGTGAGGGGGAGCTCCCCACCTCCTGAGGCAGCCCATTCCCCTGCTGAACTAGACTCCTAGAATCCTCGAGTGGGAAGGGGACAGGAAGGCCATCCAGTCTACTCCCCTGCTCAATGCAGGATCAGCCTCCAGCATCCAGGAGAAGGATCTGTCCAGCCGCTGCTTGAAGACCACCAGTGAGGGGGAGCTCCCCACCTCCTGAGGCAGCCCATTCCCCTGCTGAACTAGACTCCTAGAATCCTCGAGTGGGAAGGGGCCAGGAAGGCCATCCAGTCTACTCCCCTGCTCAGTGCAGGATCAGCCTCCAGCATCCAGGAGATCTGTCCAGCCGCTGCTTGAAGACGGCCAGTGAGGGGGAGCTCCCCACCTCCTGAGGCAGCCCATTCCCCTGCTGAACTAGACTCCTAGAATCCTCGAGTGGGAAGGGGCCATGCAGGCCATCTAGTCCCACCCCCTGCTCAGTGCAGGATCAGCCTCCAGCATCCAGGAGAAGGATCTGTCCAGCCGCTGCTTGAAGACCCAATGAAATTACAGTACAAAAAAAGAAAGATTCTCAATGAACAATCAACAGAAGAGAACAAGGAACCTTTCTAAGGCAATATATTTGTAATAACATATACAATGAGTAAATACCATTTCTTTTACATCTTTTATATACCAGAAGGAACAGCCATAACAGCTTCTAGATCAATTCCGTTTTCATTGGCTTCATCATTGGTTGAAACCTCCAATCCTAAATTCAAAATGTACGGATTATTATTGATATTACTCAAATTAAACAATGCAGCAAAGAATTACCTCAAATACACATACCTCCAAAAACAGTTTGTAGTATCAAAGGTGGCAAAATCCTATCACCTTTCCTTATATTACTATTGTTAATATTTTAGTATCAATTGGCCATAGGCTCTCTAGGGCAGTGGTCCTCAATCACCGGGCCGCGGCCCAGTGCCGGGCCACAAAGGCCCTGGCACTGGGCCGCGGCTCCCTGCCTCCGCAGGGCTGCACCGGGGCAGCGCATGCGCACTTTGCGCCATGCATGGCTGCAAACGCGCATGCACGGCACTCCCGCACATGCACGTTTGTGCATGAGTGCCATGCATGCACGGCATGCATGGCCGGGCAATCACCCTCCCCGCTGCTGCCAGTCCTTCTGTGCTAGGGACCTTGGGGACAGGAGGCTAAACAAAATACAATTTGGGAAAGGTAATATTTGTGTGTCCTCATGGGTACTAGGCTGGCTTGGTATAGTGGTGAAAAGTAACAAGCTCTTACTTGGAGAAACAGATTTGATTCCCCACTCCTCCACATGAAGCCAGCAGGGTGACCTTGGGCCAGTCACAGTTCTCTTAGAGCTCTGTCAGCTTCACCTACCCTGCAAAGTGCCTGCTGTGTAGAGGGGGAGGCAAGGCAATTGAAAGACGCTTTGGGACTCCAGGCAGAAAAAAGCAGGATACAAAACCCAGTTCTTCTTCTTAAGAAGAGGCTGAGGCCACTGCTTGAAGGAGAGATGCCAGTCCCTCAGAGGCTCTGGGCCAGAAGGACTCATGGGAGCCTCCCTGCCCCGAGGCAGACTGCTTCTCAATAACAGCTTAGGGGGAGGGCAGAAGAAAGCAGCCAAGCCCTGCTTACAAACTCCAGGCCTGGATCAGCAAAGGGGATGGGATCCCAGTGTGGTTCTAATTAAGTCCAGGTTCCCCCCAGTGCTGCTGATTTCACATTTGATTGTGGAGGGTGGAGCCCACCTTGTCCAGCCATGAGCCACTGGAGGGAGGGAGGGAGCGGAGGCCCCACTGGGCCCCAGGACAGGCATGTGATGTGCTGCATGCTGGCCTCCCTTACTGCCTCCATGTCAATAGACAGTGGACTGTCGAACCCCCAGGGCTGGGGGGACTGGCTGGGGAGCAGGACATCCTTGAGCTGCTGTCCTAGCGAAAGAGGACCCTGCCCGAGTCCAGCAGCTGCTGGGCAGGGTTATCTTGTCCCTTCTCTCTGGCTGGCCACAGGGCCAGTCACCCCAGGGTGAGTGGTTATCTTGTGCTTTCCAAACAAGCCAGCTCTCACCCACCCACCCCCTCCAATGGTACAGCTAAGCCCAGAAGAGTCTGCAGTTGTGTCTTCCTGGAATCTGCCCCACTCCCTTGGGCTGTGCTGCTCTGGCTGTGATCAGGCTTCCAACCTGGCAAGGGGGAAGGGACGTGGGCAGGAACGGGCCTTTGCAGGAGAGCAGCTGGCAGCTCTCCCTTCAGAATCCGGGAGGCTAGGAACAGACAGGGCCAAGAGGTGCGTGGCTGCTGCCCCAAGAAGGGGCAAGAAGCCTGGGGAGGGGAAGGGGCTGGTCCCCTGCTGGGGAGCCCTGGGTGCAGGTTCAGTCCTGTGTGACCCGACTTTCCTCCCCTGAACTCTTGAGGCGGCTGCCTTAGAGGGAATCTGACGCTCAGCACATCAGGGTCAGTCTTGTTCCTTCTTCGCATCCCCTCCTGCCTGGCCCTTTTAACGAGACGCTGCACCCCTCTGCTGTAGGGGGCTCACCATCCCTCCCCGGTACATGTATCTAGCTGCCTTGCGCTGCCAACTCGGCCGGCAGCGCTCTCCAGCATCCCCTGCTGCTGTCGGGGACCGAGCCCGGGACCCTCTGCGCGCTCAGGGACTGTTGCGGCACCTGGCCGTCGCTGGGACATGCACGGGTGGCGGGGTCCGAATTGCCGGGGCCGCCCTCCCTGGCCTCCTGCGCCCAACAAGGTGCCGGCGGGCTGCTCCGGGAGGGCGGGCAAGCACAGGCCGCCCGAGGGCGTCGGAGGGACAGCGGGCGCCTGCCGCCCTCCCTTGGGCCACGCGCCAAGTCCCGTGGCCGCCGCCAGCCGGGCCCCTCCGCTCGCCAGCAGAGCCCGCCCAGCGCCCCGGCAGCTCCGCCCGACGGGAGGGCCTTGGCCGCCGCCTAAGAGGCTGGCCCGCCGGGCGCCGGCCGGAGACGGGGTGGGGCGGCGGCGGCTCCTGCTGGCGTGGCGCTGCTCGGCCTTCCCGGCGCCGTCGGGCCATGCGGCGGTGCGCCCTGCTGGCGTTCTTCGCGCTGGGCTACGCCGGCTACGTGCTGCTGGGCGCGCTGGTCATCTCGGCCGTCGAGCGGCCCTACGAGAGCCGGCTGCGGGCCGAGCTGCGGGAGCTCAAGGCGGCCTTCCTGGCGAGCAGCCCGTGCCTGCCCGAGGCCGCCCTCGAGAGCTTCCTGGGCGCCGTCCTGAGCGCCAACCGCCACGGCGTAGCCGCCCTGCACAACGTCTCGGCCGCCCCGTCCAACTGGGACTTCGCCTCCGCCTTCTTCTTCTGCAGCACGCTCATCACCACCGTCGGTGAGTGAGTGAGTGACGGAGGGAAGGAAGGAAGGAAGGAGGTCCGCAGAGGCCCGGCGAATCCTCCGCCCGGGAGGAAAGCGGCGGCGGCAGCGTCCGGTCGCTCTGCGGGTCACCGGGCGCCGCCTCTTGCCTCCCCGGGCCTCGCTGGCGTGCCCCCCCCCCGCACCGTTCCTGCCACGGAAATCTCAGAAGGGCGAGACTCCCGAGGGCCCCCGGGAGAAGCGGTCCTATGCGACTCTGCCGAGGGGTGCTTCTCTCTTGAGCAGAAAGTCTTTGGTCTGCAAGGTTTCCGACTTCGGCTTGGCCCTTCGTGGTGTGCGCCTGGAGCTCTTCTCCTGCCCCCCCAGAGGCACCCGAGGGCTGGTCCCTGGTTCCATTGCCTTGGCTCTCCCTGGCAAACGGAGGGAGGCCCGTCCATGCAGGGGGCTCGTGATGCATTTCCATGTGGCCAGGGCTGCTGTGGCAAGCAGGTGGAAGGCCCTGCAGGGTCTCTAGAGAGGGGATCAGGTGATGCCCCAGCCCCTGCCCATCAGACGGGCCAAGCCGGACCCAGAGAGGTAAGGCAGCTTCACTTTTGAGGGAGGCCCCTTCTGCCTGAGGCTTCCCTGGCCCCTCACAGGAGGAGAAAGGCTTCCTGGTCCTCAGTGCCCTCCCCGCTCTCTCCCCTTCCTTCCCTGGCTGCTGGCCTGGTGGAGCCAGTCTGCCTTCTGGTCCCCCCCCTCCCCACTGCTCACCTGGAGGATCCTGCCCCCCCCCAAGGCATTGGGCTGAGGCCCCCACAGCTCCCCACCCCCTTCCCCAGCACCCCTGCAGGCTCTTCTGCCCTGCCCTTTGGGACGAAGATATGGAGGAGATGCGAAGTCAAAGGTGGGGAGGCTCAAAGAAGGACAGGGAAGCAGCCACCACAGTAGGCGAACCCCAAAAGGTAGGGAAGGCAGGCTGCGTGGCCCCTCTCCTCCTCCTCCTCCCTCCCCTGAGGCTGGTGGCTGAGCTGAGGCCAAGCCTGCTTGTGGTGGAGTCCCTCCCCAGCTGTGCCAGGAGCCTGCAGAGACCTGGGGGTGGAGGAAGGGGCTGGGTGGCACGGAGTCCGAAAAGCCCCCCCTCGCCCTCCACTCACACACACACAAACACACACACACAAACACACCCACAGAGCCAGGAACAGGACACTAGAGGAAGCAGGATGGTGGATGGAAACAGTCCAAAGCCCGCCCTGCAGGAGGAAGGGGAAGAGGCAGGTGCGGGCAGAACCCTCAGGGCCCTTTGGGCCGGACCAGGCGGCCCCCAAATGGCTCCCGTGCAGGCCGACCAAGGTTGCTTGTGGTGCTGGGCTGTCCACACCAGCTCCTTGGTTCTGTGGGGCTGTGCAGGTCCTGGCAGGGGCTTCTGCCTCCCCCTACCCCAGAGTGTTTGGCAGCTCAGGCAGGGCGGCTGGAGGAGGGATACCTGCTGTGGTTCCTGGTTCCTCTTAGACGGAGAGTGTCGGACGAGATGGAGAGGAAGCTGCGGTCAGCCCCAGCCTGCTGGTGTCCTCTGAGCGGAACCGCTGGAGCAGAGTCGGGGGCCCTGGGGAGGCCTCCTAGCAGACTCTCTGCAGAATGTGGGGGAGAGACAGCGCCTGCCTCGCCCTCAGGTTGAGGCCACAGCCTGTCTGGGCCAAGCCCCCCCTACCCCGGGGGATGCAGCGCCCCCTTCCAGAGGTCCATGGGGTGGCCACACCCCCAGCCCAGCCCTGTTTGTCTCCTGGAACAGGTGGGCTCCATGCCAGGGCTGTGCTTCCTCATCCGCCAAGGAGGGGCTGTGCCACGCCCGGCCTGGGAGCACAGCCAGTGAGCCAGTTCCCGCGCAGGCGCAGGGGCCCCTCCCTGATGGGCATGGGGTGGACCTTGCCCTGCGGGGAGGGGCAGGCGGGTGCCAGTCCTTGAGACGGAGCAAGGAGGCTGAGCTGGCAGGCAGCCCGACTGGCAGTGGGGAGGCCGGGAGAGAGAGTCCTGCCGTTTGCCCAGGCCTGGCTGCAAAACCTCTGCCACTTGCCAGCAGGAAACTCCCAGGCCACACTGATGGGAGATATCCTGTGTGTGTGTGTATTTTAGCCCTGCCTGGTTGCAGCCCAGAAAAGGGGAACAGACTAGCAATCCCCACAGCCTTTGCGGGATGTCAGGGTGTCCTCCTTGGGAACAGGTGGATCGCTGGCACAAGTGTCTGGACCGACTGCGCAGGACCAACGGGCCCCCTGGAGGGGCTGCCCTCCGTGTGCCAAGAGAACTTGCCCGGCAAAGCCCAAGGCCTTCCAGCAGGCAGTCCCCCCCAGCCGCCGCCCCCTTTCCTCCTCTCCAGGGGGCTCTGCGGTGCATGCACAAAGGCTTCCTTTCAGCAGCCCAGGCACGGGTCGGCTGGCCCCTGGGCCGTCTCCTCTGTCTGGGCCTTAATCCACTCACGCGAGGGCCCGGATTAAGGGGGAGTGGGTGGCTCAGGAGGGGCACCTCCAGGGCACAGAGCCCAGGGCCTTCCGACCCTGGGGGGGGGCTGCTGCCTCCTGGAACTCGGAGTCACTCGGGAGGTGGAGGCTGCCTTTCCTCCCCATGCCTGGGCCTCTCCTCCTTGAAGCTCTCCAGCCTCTCTCTCTCTCTCTGGGGCCCCCACAATTTCCACAGGCCACAAATGCCACGGTTGAGGTGCTTGTTGTGTCAAGGAGGGTTTCCTTTTGTCCGTCCCGGGCAGCTTCACAGGGTGCAGCTTCACAGGGTGCTGGTCTCACAGGGGCCGGAGAAGCAGCTGCAGGCATCGTCTTAGGGACCGCCACTATTTTTGACGCTTCCCCCCGCAAACATCCCCCCGCGTGCATCTGTGCTTTCTTTCTCATGCTCTCGAGACTTTCTTCTTAGAGGCTTTGACCCTCGTGGATTCCCTACTTGGGTGTCGCCCTGCCCTGCCCTGCCCTGCCCTGCCCTGCCCTGCCCTGCCCACTCTGTGCCTGGGGGCTCCCCCTGGAAGTGGTGAGCGGGAGGGTGGGCGGCAGCTGCCAGGGAGGTGGGGGGGGGGTTAAGTGGGGGTCAGCAGTAGCCAGTCGCAGTTTTGCCCCAGCTGTCTCTGGCAGCCCCGAATCCTGGGAAGCTCCTTTGGGAGAAGAGAGGACAGGAAAGCTTGAAGGAGACGGCAGCATGTAAGTGCTACGCTTGGCCAAGGCGGAGGGGGAGTTGGGGGGGAGGGAGGCCGGCTGGAGGGACTCCCTGCTCTCACCTCTGGAGCAATGGCACCAGCAGCACCTGGAAGCTCTTTGCCTTCGAGCCCCAAAATGGACACCTTTGGCTTTGGCTTTGCTGGGGCATTTCCGCAGTGCCTGTCTCGGGGGTGGGGTGGGGTGTCCAGTCAGGGCTGACTCCCAGCTTGATCAGCCCACCCCGGCCATCCTCCCCCCACAAGGCCCTGCTCCTGCTGACGGTGCATCTCTCCTCTCTCCCCCCCCCCCCAAGGCTACGGCTACACCACCCCCCTCTCGGATGGGGGCAAGGCCTTCTGCATCTTCTACGCACTGCTGGGGGTCCCCTTCACCATGCTGCTGCTGACGGCTACTGTGCAGCGCCTTGCGGGCGCGCTGACCTCTGGCCCGCTGGAGTACCTGGCCCTGAAGTGGGGCTACACCCGGCAGACGCTCTCCTGCGGGCACCTCCTCCTGCTGGCGGCCGTGGTGCTGGCGGCCTTCTTCCTGGTGCCCGCAGCCATTTTCTGCTCCCTGGAGGGGTCCTGGAGCTACCTGGACGCCTTCTACTTCTGCTTCATCTCCCTGTGCACCATCGGGTTGGGGGATTACGTCCCAGGAGAGCAGCTGGGGCAGCGCTTCCGCCCCCTCTACAAGATCTCGGTCACAGGTAAGTGTCCCTGGACACCCGGGGGGGGAGGGGAGGGGAGGGAGAAGGGGGCATCTGGGCAGCAGAGGCAGCTTGCCGGTCTGGCCCATTTTAGTGCCATGGGGCAGAGGCTGCAGTCCCCCAGTGCTCCTCATCACAGCTCTTACTACTAGGGGTGCTGGTCCCCAGGGGAAGTTAGGAGATCACAGCTGATCTCTGGGTCACAAAGATCCGTTTCCCCAGGGAAGGCAGGGCTGCACTGGCAGGTGGCCTCTAGGGTCCCACCCCTTTGCCAGCCCCGGGCTCCCTCCACCACGTGCTCCTGCCTCTCGGAAGCTCCCGGCTTGGAGTGCTGCGGTCTTGTGTCCTGAGAAAAGTGGCCGGCTTTCCCCAGAAGCAGGACGCCTGTTTCCAGTGCAGCTGCGACGGGGGTGCCACAGCCCTCCTGCTGCTGACCCCTGCCTGCTCCTTGTCTCCCCCGCCAGTGTACCTGCTGCTGGGCCTCCTGGCCATGCTCCTGCTGCTCCAGACCTTCCACAGGGCTGCCGAGCTGCACGGCCTCTCCGACCTGGTCTTGCTGCCCCAGGACCCACCCCACGAAGACCACCAGCGCATCCTGGAGGGCCAGGAGCCCCCCTTGGAGCCAGCAGAGAGAGCGCCCGACAAGCCCCCGCTCAGTGCCGGGGGGCAACCCAACTACGCCTCCATTTGCAGATAGCCAAACGCATCGGGGGGGGGGGTTGTTTGTGTGGGGAGACTGTAGCAGGCCTGGCATGTGCTGGGAGGACCTCCCTCCCCCGGGCAGCCTTGGAAGGCCTCCCTCGAAAGGCCGGCTGTGGAACACCGTCAGGCCCCCTGGCCTGAGCACTTTGTCCGGGGGGCCCGAGAGAGCTCTCTGGGGCCGTTCAGATTCACCTGTGCAGGTGACTTTTGTGTGAAAGGCAGAGGAGAAAACCAGACATCCCTCTGCAGCAGAGTTGGGCCTTCTGTGACTCTTGGGGGGCGAGAGCCGATGGGGCTCAGCCTATTGGGAGAGGGGAGCTGCAGTCCCACCCCCCAGTCAGCCAAGGGCCATGCAAGGAGCCCGAAGGGGCAAGCAGGAAGTCCTTCAGGATGAAAGGGAGGGACTGTCTCAGGGGAGGGGGCGAGTCACACGCACACCTTTTATGGATTCTGTGTACTACCTGATCGACTTGATTAAAAATGTGGGTTTTATTTTTCAATAAAGTCATTGTCAGTTAAGATTAACTGTTTGGGAGGCAAATACTGAGACCTAAATAAAAAATATCTACTGAGGTGTATTCTCGCCCCTTCTGTGGAGCACATCCACATTGGGGTGTGTGTGTGTGTGTGTGTGACCGGCACAGCCTCCTTTCCCTGACCCCACACCTGCCTTGCCTCGCTCCCTTCCCCGACCTCCTTCCTGGTCACTTACCCCTCCCTTTCTCTCTGACACACACATGGAGACCCAGACTTCTCCCACCCACCCCACTTGCCTATCCCTTTCCTGACCTCGTCTCTGGTTCCCCCCCCCCCCAGAGACACATCAGAGGCACACAGACTCCTCCCCCACACACCCCCTCCTAGGAGGGCCTCAGCTGGGCAACCCACGGCTGAAGGGCTCCTTCGGGGCTCCCACGGCGCTGCGGCTGGGTCAGCCTCCACAGGGACTGCCTCCACAGCTGGGCTGAGCGTGCTGCCACTGCAGATGCCCCAGGCACTGCCACGGCTGGATCAGCCTGTGCCACAGCTGGCCCAGCCTCTGCAGGCGGCAACCCCGTGGCTGAGCCAGCTACTTCCCAGGGTCTTCTGCCGTGCTCGGGGTGGGTGGGACTCACGGAAGTCATGTCCATGAGAACTTCCACTTCACAGAGTGCACCAGAAGATGTGTTCTATATCAAAACAATCCTGCTACCTTCGGCACCGGGGAATGGGGTGCCTGGGGAAGACCCTTAAAGCGTCAGTTTGGGGCTTCTGGTCAACAGAACTGGACCCCTTCAAGGCAGGGTGCCTGGACTTTGGGGCAGCAGGGCAGAGTTTCTACTGCAAGCCAGCGGAAGGGCAGACAAGCTGGCCCCCAAGCCAGCTATTCCTTGGACTGTCCCCCCCACTGCATAGTGGAAGAGGCTCCCCCCCCACCTTCAACACTCCTCAGAGGAGCTGGCTGGGTCAGCTTTTCCCAGGAACAGCAATCCCACCCCCCTCTATTTCCCAAGTGAGGCCAACGCCAGATACTTTTACAGAAAACCTTTATTGTTCCAGTAACAGGTTGGGGCGGGCAGAAATTGGCATCAGCCATCAAGGTGTCACTGAGAGGGGCAGGGGGCATCCTGGCTGGAAGGCAGGTAGGTGTGGGGGGAGATACAGCTTTGACTAGAGATCTGCTGGAGAGATAGTGTGGGGGGGGGAGCAGAAGAGGCCAGGTGTGTGTGCCGATAGCCGAGTTGTTCTCCACCACCTGCTTGCTGCCATGCACCCCCCCCCCAGCCAGTGGGTGTTGGTTCCCCTCCAAAGGAGTCTCCTACCCACCTCATTTGGGGCCTGCATTTGGGGCTGCTGTGTCAGGCAAGGTCTTGGGGTGGGGGGGGCATCGGAGCTCTCACTCCCGGCCCCAAGAAGGTGTCATGTTCCTCCACCCCTGCCCCATGTCACTGGGCAGACGGGCCATGCACTGGTGGGCTGCTAACCGCAGGACAGAACTGGTCCTGAGACCCAGATGTCTGAAGGCACCTCTGGAATTTCGACACAGTACAGGGGCCACAGGCACACAAGGGAGGTGCCGCAGAAGTCAAAGGCAACAACAAAACAGCTGCTGCAGCTGGCTCCCCTCCGGCCCCCCAGGGAGGACCCTGGTGCTGCACTGGCAGCAGGTGCAGAAGGAACCTCTTGAGAATCTCCCCTGACAATAGACTGTGCCTTGCTGGGCAACGGCCCCCCCTCCAGTCCCTAAAAGCAGGGGGTGGGCACCACGGAAGGTGCTGGCAGGCCCTGAGCACCATTTCTGTAACCGTTGGGTATCCAGCGGCTGGAGAAGGGAACAAAGGCTACTCACGATCCCTCCTGGTCTCCGGCCGGGGAGAGGGCATAGGGCCCCCAGCCATGCGCAGGTATTGCCCACTTGCCCTGAGGCTTCAAGTCCAGCAGCCTTCCAGCTCCAGCATGTGGAGGGAGGGAGGGAGGGAGGGAGGGGGGGGCTTTGGGACTGCCAGACGCTCAAAAGGAGGAGGACAGCTCCCTCCGCACAAAGGGGCACCCCCTGCTGTTACTAAGCTGCATTTGACAGAAGTTCTCCAGCATCTCACTGCCTCTATGAGGTGAGATGGTTCCCTCCCACCCCCAAGAAAAAGCCCCTGGGAGCCGACAGGGTCCTTTCCTCCCAGCCCCAGACGCAGTGCATCCTACTAGGAAGTACAGTTGGCCATTCTGGGTTGGGGGCCTCTGGGGGGGGGGCGCTTCAGGGAACAAGCTCTGCAGTGTTCGTCCCACCCCCACCCACCCCCGTTCCCAGTCTATACAGGTAATAAATACTTGGCTTCCATTCCCGGCTCAGCCTCGGCTGCGAGGGGCGGGGGCACAGTGGGGGGGGTGCCCGACGGGTGCCATTCCGTGTGGGCACAAACAGCGGTAGAGGCCGTCCACGTTGAAGCATTCCCCTCCTGGGCAGAGTCCCTCCGCCTCGACACATTCATCAATATCTGGGGAAAGGGGGGGAGGCCATCAGCACCCCAAGGGGTCTCCCGGGTATGTCTGGCAGTCCAGGTAAAGCCAAGCCCAGGTGGCCTGCAGGGCTTCCAAGTCCCAAACCGGGCCAGGGGGCAGAGGAGATGCAGAGGCCAAACCCCCAGGTGGACAAGGGAGGGAGCAAACCAAGATGGGCCTGCAGGATGAGGCCAGCAAGGGCCCAGAGGCCAAGCTGGGCCTTGGGGCACCAGCATTCAATCGAGGGAGTTGATCCTCCTCCCTCCCATGCGGGTGGCGGGTGTGGGGAAACGGCTCTTACCAAGGCAGGCCATGCGGGCGGGGTCCAGGCGGTATCCCTCGTGGCAGAGACAGGTGAACCCATCGGGGACCCGCACGCAGCGCCCGTTCTCACAGCCACTGAGGATGCCGCATTCTTCTGAGTGGGCGGCCCCCAAGTCCTCTGAGCGGCCTGGAGGGGGGGGCAAAGCACGCAGGGGCTCCAACTCTCCCTGAGTCAAACAGGTGGTCCCCACCCCCCTCGGGCACATCCGGCCCACGGTCCTGGCCTAGCAGGGGAAGAGCAAGGGAGTGCCACGTGCCCCCCTGCGCCACTCACGGTAGTCTTCGCTGGCCCGGCCTGGCCGCTCGTAGGAGCCCCTGCTCCTGCTGCGCAGCGTGGAGCGCCATTCGGGCTGCGGGAGGCTGCGGGCCGCGTATCCTCCACGGGAGGGCTCCCCTAAGCCCTCCTGCCGCACGTCGCCATAGGGCAGGTCCTCAAAGTAGCTGGCCTCATAGGGGGGCACGCCGTAGAGGGAGTCCCGGGGGTAGGGGTCATAGTCGGGGAGCCGGGGAGCCGGACGAGCCGGGGGGGCGAAGATCTCTGGGCTGTAGGGCACGAATTCTTCATCCCCATACTCAAAGGGCAGTCCCAAGCCGCCTGGACGCACTGGCCCATAACTGGGGGGGCGCAGGACGTTGCACAGGGCCTCGAAGTCCTCTGAAAGGGGGGAAGAGCAGCCGTGAGACCTTGGGCCATCACGGAATCATAGAGAACCCACCACCTCCCGAGGAAGCCTGTTGCCCTGAGGAACTGCTCTCACTGTCAGGAACTTCTTCCGGATGTTTAGCCAAAAATTCTTTTGAATTAATTTCATCCCATTGGTTCTGATCCGACCCTCTGGGGCAACAGAAAACAACTCTGCTCCATCTTCTCTAGGACAGCCCCTCAAGTATTTGTAGATGGTTATCCTATCCCCTCTTAGTCGTCTTCTCTCCAGGCTAAACAGACCAGGCTCCCTCAGCCTTTCCTCATTCAGCTGGGTCTCCAACCCCCCCCCCCCCATCTTCGTAGCCTCCTCTGGACAAGCTCCAGTTTCTCTCCATCTTTCTTCAATTGTGGTGCCCAAAACTGCACCCAGGACTCCAAGTGAGGTCTAGCCAGAGCTGAGTAAACTGCTAACATCACCTTGCGTGATCTGGACACTATACTTCTCTTAATACAGCCCAAAATCCTGTTTGCCTTTTCAGCCACTGAGTCACTCTGCTGACTCATGTTCAGTGTCTGCCCCACTAAGACCCCCTGACCCTTTTCACACGTGCTTCTGCCAAGACAAGGCTCCCCCGTCCGATAGGGATGCATAAGACCGTTCCTACCTAAATGCAGAACTTAACTTTTATCACTAATGAAATCCATTGTATTCATTTTAGCCCAGTTTTCTAGCCTGTCAAGATCATCCTGTATCCTGATTCTGCCTTCTGGTGTGTTTAGTGTCACCTGCACATTTGATGTCCCCCCCCTCTATTCCTGGATCCAAATCATTTATGAGTTCATTCAACGTATCTCCACAACCCCCATCCTACCCCGCCCCTGGGCTGCAGTCCTCCTGGGCATCAAATTCGGGCTGGGGGGATTCAGTCTACAGGCAGGGGGAGGCTTCCAACATCTGTGGCGATGGCCTGGGAGAAATGTCGGCTGCCCCTCCATGAGCATGGAAGAGCCCCCCAAAACTCAAGGGTTTTGCCCAGCAGCCTCAGTGGCCAGCAGGGGCAGTGCAGACTTTCCTCGCCCTCGCTTCAGGCCCAACGCGGGGGGGGGGAGGGGGGGCTCACCTGAGTCCCGGGCTGGGCACAGGGCACAGTCCATGCTCCAGGCCTCCCCGAAGAGGCAGCAGCACTCTGTGTAGGTCACCTGGCGGTCCAGGCGCGGGCGACTACACACCAGGTCCGGCCCCACTTCCTGCCAGCACATGGCCAAGTTGGCGTCTGGGCGGGAAGAGCATGTGAGCACGCATGAGAGACGTCGCCGTGCCCCCTCCCACAGCCTCGCCCCCAACTGAGGAGGAGAAGTGGCCGGGCCCGTCGCTTCAGAGACGCCGTCCGGCTGGACTGAGCAGCTGGGTGTGGATCGGCCTAGCACGACTCCTGCCAGCGGGGAGGGGGGAGGGGCCGTGGCTGGGGCAATGCTCTTTTGGCTCCGATGAGGGACGCACAGATGCCCCCCTGGAGGTGCATGGGGGTCTTCCCTGTATGCCTACAGCCAAGGCGGCAGGGAGGGGGGAAGAACCCCCCCCCCGGTCTCCGTCTTCCTCCCTCCCCCATTCACCTTGGCTGTCATTGGCCACACAGCGGTGCTGGGATGCGTCCAGGACCAGCGGGGGGGCGCAGGAGCAGTAGTAGGAGCCAATGGTGTTGATGCAGGGCCCCCCCACGCAGGGCTCCGCTTCCTCGTCCAGGCATTCGTCATTATCTGGGGAGGAGGCAGGGAGGAGAAGGGCTTCAGGCTCTGGAGGGAAGGCAGGGGCCCCCCAAACCATGGGGCTAGTCCTGGTCCACGGCCCACCCTCCCACCTCCACCCCCACCCAGCAGGGGCCTCACCAATGCACTCCAGGTGCTGCGCCTCGTAGTAGTAGCCGCTGGGGCAGTAGCAGGTGTAGCCGGGCACCTTGTTCACGCAGACCCCGCCCTTGCACACCTGAGCACTGAAGAGGCTGCACTCGTCCACGTCTGGGCCAAAGAAGGGGGGGGGAATGTGGCTGAGAAGGCGCCCCTGGCAAACCTCAGAGCCCTGGATGCCTATTGGCATGACAGAACCCCCCCCACCCCCCACCCCCCTCCAGCAGGGCAGGGCAGGGCAGGGCAGGGCAGGGCAGGGCAGGGCAGGGCAGGGCAGGGCAGGGCAGGGCAGGGCAGGGCTGCCCAGCCTCTCACCCCAGAGCAGCAAGGAGTTCATGCCCACCTGCAAGGGCAGAGGTGGCACCACCAGAGCCCACGGTGGCAAAGCCGTTCCCACGAGGACACAGAGTCCGGAATTCCGCTGGGGGGGGGGGAAACAGAGGTTCATCCTTCTCATCAGACCCCTCCCTCCCCAAGCCACATGCATGTATGCACAGCCCCCCACCAGCCCAGTGCAATGAAGGGGGGGGGGGTCCCTGGGCTGGCAGGCTGGTTCAGCCCATACATGGCCGAGAAGCAAGAAGAGGGTCCCTCAGGCCTGGCAGAGTGGGGCTGCAAAAGTGCCCCCCCCCACTCTCCCCTTCAGCCTCCTGGTGCTCCAGGCAGCACTCTGTAAGGGGACTTGAATGATACCCCCCCCACCCCGGTCAGCATCCAGTCTGCCCAAACAGCACCTCAGCCGCCAAAATCCGCCCCCCCCCCGGGTGCTGCTCCCCGCCTCACCTGTCCCTGGCGCTGGGCATGCCTGGACGTGGCAGTCGAGGCCCCAGCCGTGGCCCAAAGTGCAGCAGCACTCCTGGCGGGTGGCATTCCCCGCCAGCACGTCCTCGCAGGCCTGGGCCGCATTCGGGTCATAGTAGCACTCCCGCCGAGTGCCATCGCCGGGCCCAGCGGGGTGGGGCTCCGGGGGGCGGGGGAAGGCCGGAGGCCGCGCTGGAAGACACAGACGGGGCTGCAGGGTGCCAATGGTCTCCGGGGCCCCCCGGCGGGCAGGGAAGGGGCCCACCAGCGGGCCCTCTGGCTCCAGCCTCCTGAGCCCCACCTCCCACTTGCACCAGCCTCACCCCCCGACCCCCCACGCCCCGCACTCACCGGCGGCTCCTGGTGGGCGAAGGCAGCGTCCAGTCATGGGGTCAAACTCCTCGGCAGCCCCCGGGCAGATGCAGAGAAAGGAGCCCTCCACGTTCTCGCAGGGGGCTGCCCCACACACGCCCTGCAGTGTCTCGCACTCGTTCACATCTGTGCGGAGAGGCCGGGGCAGCAGGCACGCGGCAAGGTCACCCCCCCTTCCCCCGAGCACCCGGCCCCCCTCCGCGCACTGGGAGGCCCTCCCCTCAGCCCCAGCCCCCACCTACCCAAGCAATGGTGCCCGTCCCTGGCGCTTTCGTAGCCTTGGTCGCAGACGCACTGGAAGGTGCCGGGCAGGTTGTGGCAAACGGCGTGGGGGCCGCACTGGGAGGAGTTGCGACACTCGTCTACGTCTGCAGGGCAAAGGAGCGCGGTTCAGCCCCTGGGGGGGCCGCCTTCCCATCCCTCCCGGCCCAGACAACCCCGGCCCCCGACTCACCCAGACAGTCCCCTGCAGCCGTGCCTTGGTACCCTGACGGACAGCTGGCCACACAGCGGTAGGACCCTGGGCTGTTCTGGCAGGGCTTCTCCCCACACACCTGGGCCCCATAGAGCTGGCACTCGTCAACATCTGGAAGGAGGGGAGGGTGGCATGCCGGGCCGGGAGATCTTTTATGGGAGGCCCAAAGGCCCCCTGCCCCCCTGAACCCACTCCCCGTCGCAGCAGGACAGCCCAGGCCCACCTTGCAGCCGGGGGCAGTGTGAACCAATCACCCCCCACCACAGAAGGGGCCCAGCCCCTCCCCAGAGGTCCATGGAAGTGGGCCAGCCCCCCCCCCAGGAGCTCCCCCCCCCGCATGGCGTGAAACTCACCCTCGCAATCCCCGTTGGGGCCGACCTGGAAGCCCGGCTGGCACTCTGCCACGCAGCGGTAAGAGCCAGGAGAATTCTCACAGCGCTGGGCCCCACAGAGGGCTGCCCCATACTCCTGGCACTCGTTGATGTCTGGGGTGGAGGGAGACGGAGAGCCAGGGGGTCCCAGAGGGTTCCGGGGGGCCGAGGGGCCAAGTCTGCCAAGGCCTGACTATGGGTGGGCAGAACGGCCCCTCGACCCACAGCGGTCCACCCAGGTAGCACTTCCAGCCAGGCACATGGCAGGCCCACCTGGGCTCAGCCCAGCTCTGCCAAACGGGGGAGAAGAGCAGAAGACCCCTGGGGTGCGCGTGTGTTTGTGTGGGAGGGGTCTTGTGACAATGGTCAAGACCTGGGCAAGGTCAGGTGTGTGGGGCAGGGTCAGCCTTGCTGAATCTCCCAAGGGTGGGCCCACACCCAGGGTGGAACTGACCCTGCAGGGCACAAGCCCAGATTCGGACTGAGCCATTTCCAGCAGGCATCTGGCCCCAAAGGTCAGCGCTCCCTGCCCCCACCCCTGCCCCTGCCCCCGCCCCTGCCAGGCTCCTCACCCTCACAGGAGGCCTTGTTGGGGCTGCTGCGGGTGCCCGGTGGGCAGTAGCAACTGAAGGAGCCTTCTGTGTTGGCACAGTGACCACCAGCACACACGGTGCCGCTCTGGCATTCATCGATATCTGTGGGCGAGGAAGAGCGTGGCCAGGTGGCGCGAAGGCATCCCATGCCCATGGGCAGAGGCCCAGAGGGCCCCCAGAAGCAGCTCTGGCTCCCAGCCCTCCAAACTCCACCCAGCCCTCTAGGGAGAGCCCAGAGGGCCCACGCCTGTGGTTCTGGGGCCCCTTACCCACACAGGAGGCCTCGCTGGGGCCAGTGGCGAAGCCCTGGGCACACAGGCAGGTGTAGGAGCCGTCTGTGTTGAGGCACTCTCCACGGGGGAAGCAGAAGTCCCCCTCCAGGCATTCATTGATATCTGGGGGATCGGGGGGGGGGAGGATGGAGGCAAGAGGGCAAGTTAGAGAGCGACAACATGGCTTCTGGTCCCACCCAGCTCCCCGCCCCACCCTTTTTGCAATGCAGAGATCTTCTCCCCAACTCAGTTTGGAAGGGGCAAAAGAGAAACGAACCTTCCCCCCCTTTTTGCCATCCAGAAATCTGGACAGGAGAGAAGAGCTCCCCTTTGCTGAGGGGCGGGATATGAACACCTGGCTATCAGCCGTGAGACCCCTGCTGACCCACAGGCAGGGCCAGCCTTGTTCCGTGGCTGTTGGGACCCCTTAAGGCCATCCAAACACCACACAGCCTGGTCAGGACAAGCAAGTTAAGCCATTTGCTGAAGTGGCGGAGAAGCAGGCAGCCTCCTGATCCACGCCGGCCGGTTGGCTGTGTGGTGTGTGGTGTGGTGTGGTTCTGGTGTGGTGTGCAGAAGACGCCCAGCGGAGACGAGGTGCAGATGAACCGTCTCTGTGCAAGGCCCACCTCTCAGGGACACTGCCGAGGGAGGGGCCACTGCACAAGACTATTCGGAGACCCCCCCCCAGCTGCTTCATGGGGCTCACATGGCATGACGGATCGAGCCAGCACCAGGAAGAAGGGCAGGCTGCCCCTGCAGGGCCCTCTTCCTCCCTCCGCAGCCCATGAGGCAGCAGCTGTGGGACCTGGGGGGTGTCTAGTGCGGGATGAGCTGGGCAGCAAATCCCAGTTTATGCTGGAGACATCGCAGGTGTGCGTTTCCTCTGGCTTTCCTCTGGCTCCACACCACCAGCCTGAGCCAGCCTGCCCTTGACCCCCAGCAATCCTGAGACTCCCCACCCCAGACCGATGAGGGGCCACAAGAAGATGCCCCCTGGCTCCCACTAAGGCCAGCTAACACACAGGTCAGCCCCCCCCCTCTGACCTGCACAGGGGCCTTCCGGGCCCTCCATCTGATAGCCCCGCCAGCACTGGCAGAGGAAGGAGCCTTCAGTATTGGTGCAGAGGCCGTGGGGGCCACAGGGAGACCCTGCTGTGCACTCGTCGACATCTGCAAAGAAAAGCACAGGTGACCAGAGGTAACCGGAAGACCCCTCCCCTAATGCCCTCGCCCCATGCCCATTCTCACCTAGGCACTGGTTCTCAGTCAGGCTGGCCCGCAGACCTGGGGGGCACAGGCAGCGGTACCCGCCAGGCACATTCTCACAGCGCCCAGAGCCACAGGGAGGGGGCTCCTGCTGGCATTCATCCACATCTAGAGGGCACAGAAAGAGGGCCATGTCCAGAAATGCTCTCCTCCTCCATTTTATAGCCACTCTTGTCACCCAGCGGCCCCCTTTGGTTCCTGAGCACAAGGGGAGCCCCTCAGGGACAACCCCTCTCCCCCTCCCAATCTCCCCCCCCCCAGAAATCTCACCCACACAGCGGGTCCCTTGCGGGCTGGCCTGGTAGCCAATGGGGCAGGTGCACCGGTGCCCGCCCGGCACATTCTCACAGCGACCCGGGTGGCAGATGGGAGGGCTCTCCTGGCACTCGTCCACATCTGGAAGAGCACAGCAGAGCCTTGGCATTCTCCTCTGGCCACCCACCCAGCAGCTGTGGGAAGACAAGCTCTCTGCGCATGCTCAGAGGCCAAGCCTGCTTTAGATCTCGTGTCCGCAGGAGCAGTGTCCCGGGGAGAGGGACAGGGGGAAGGCGGCGTGCTCTCTTACCCTGGCACTCAGTGCCCCTGGGGCCAAGCTGGTAGCCGGTGGGACAGGCACAGCGGTAGGAGCCCGGCACATTTTCACAGCGCCCGCGGGCACAGGGGGAGGGGCTCTGGGAGCACTCATCAATGTCTAAGGAGAGAGGGATTGAAAGGGAATCATTCCGGAGGCTTCCGCCTCGGGTTCAAGGACTGGGAGTCACAGGAGGTCAAAGGGCTTGGGCCGTCCTCTGGGCACTCTGGTGTGCGTTTGGGGTCTGTCCGGCCTGGCGGCTCTCTTGAACCGTGCTTGTCCGCATTCTGATCAAATAACTCCTTCGGAGGGACTCGTAAGGGTGCTGGACCCTGCTTCTGCCTCCGGCACGGGGGGAGGGGGGGAGGACACCCAACAAGCAGCCCTTCTGGATCGGACCCCCTGGGTCCCGTGCAGCCCAGCTCCCACTCCTGGTGGTGACCCTTGCGGGGCCACGAGGGCTGGCAAGAGAGGCCAGACGTCGGACTCTTGCCGCTGCACAAGACTTGCCCACATTGCCTCTGGACATGGAGGTTCCACCCCTCAAAACCCCCCCCCGCCTCCATGGATTTTCCCCCTCCCTTGGAGAGCCAACAGAGTGGTGTTAACATTTCTGCGCTGTGGGGGGCACAGGGAAGTCACTGGGTGCTGCACGAAGGAGGACTCCCCTGGGACGACCCCCCTTACCCACCTGTCCCTGTGTCCCCCCCCCCCAGCTGCCCATCTCTCTCCTGTCCCACTCCTTGCTCGGATCTCACACACGCCCCCCCCCCATTACCTCGGCACTCCGAGCCCGCTGGGTCAGGATGGAAGCCGGGAGGGCAGGAGCAGCGGAAGGAGCCCAGGGTATTCTGGCAGTGCCCCTGGGCACAGAGCGGAGGGCTCTTGGCACACTCGTCAATGTCTGTGGAGCGGGATGGGAGAAAGGTCAAGGGAGGGGCACGCCAGCCAGCCCCACTGGCCCGCTACCCCACGCTGCCCCGGACTCACCCTGGCAGTCCACCCCGGATGGGACGGCCTGGTAGCCAGCCCGGCACCTGCAGCTGTAGCTGCCCCGGGTGTTCTCACAGTAGCCGTTGGCACAGGGGCGGGGGGTCCGCCGACATTCGTCCACGTCTGGGGGGAGCAGAGGAAAGCCCCCAATGCCTCATCTCATGCGCACAGGCCCCTCCCCTCCCCCCAGCAGCTGCCCAGTCTGGAGAGGAAGGGGTTCAAGCAGACGCCCGTCTGGCTCCAAGCACAGCTGCAGGACTTAGACGCAGCACCTGACCATGCGCCGATTATTTTTCCATCCACGAAAAGATGAAACCCACAGCGGCAAGAAGCTCCCGGACCTCTCCTTGGAGCAGGCCCTCCAGGGCCCTCTGCCCCCCCCCCCTTTCCCCATTTGCACCTCTGGCTGAGGAGGGCTCCCGCTGCCCCCTCCCAGCCCTGCCCCACTCACCAACACAGTGGGTGCCCTGGGGGCTCAGCCAGTAGCCACGGTCACACACGCACGTGTAGCCCCCCTGGCGGGGAATGCAGCGCCCCGGGCCGCACACCTGTGGGCGCCGCTCACAAACACCCTGCCCGGCCTCTGCAGGAAGAAGGCGGCCGCGGATCAGCCCCTCCAGGACTGTGGGCCCACCCAGCTCACCCCTCCTCCGGAAGGGCCCTACCTGGAGCAGCTGCTGAGGGCTGGGGCGGCGGAGTGGGCACAGCCCCAGGGGGTTGGCGCTCCTGCAGGACCGTGGGGGGCGGGCTCCAGAGCACTGCGGAGGAGACAGGGCTGGCGTGAGGAGGCCTCAGGGTGGCTTCCTTATGCCCGCCAGCACAAGTGGGGGCGGGAGCTGCCCTGCTGTCAGGGGTGATTCTCATGGGCACCCATACTGGTCCCACCTGGCAGGGGACAGCTGGTGCTGGGCTGGCCCCCTCCCTGTCTGCTCTGACCCTCCCCTTCCATGCTGGATGCCACAGGCTAGAGAAACCTGTCCCGAGGGGAAAGACCCACAGGCCTCTTCCCCCCAGGAAGGAGGAGGTGCAATTTGCTGGAGGGCTACGTACAGAAGACTGGCGCAGTGGCTGTGGGTGGCACGGCCACGGGCTCCTGCCCACGAGGCTGGTGGCTGACGGGCACACGGGGCACGTCCTGGCCCAGGTAGCGTGTGTCAAAGCGGAGGTCGGAAGCCGAGTAGTGGTACCCAGGCCCAGCCGGGCAGATCTCCTTGAACCCATCTGTCGAGAGAGCCCAGACTCACGGGGCACTGCCTTGTGCCCGGGCCCAGCCCCTCCCTGCCTCCCCTCCCGGGCAGGGGCTCCAAGGCCATCTGTCTGGAGGAAGCAGGCAGAGCTCTGCCTCCAGCGCCCCACGTGCACGCAGCCCCCCTCCGCCCCCTCACCCTGGGCAGGGCCTCACCTGAGCTGAAAGGGGGGCAGCCCTCGCAGCCGTGGCCCCAGGCCTTGCCCACCCGGCTGCAGCAGCAGATCTGCTTGGTGATGTTGCGGAGAATGGGGAGGGAGCAGCCCCCCTCCCGCAGCACCCGGAAGCAGGGACCCTTGGCTTCCGAGATGACGTGGTGGGCTGCGGAGCAAGAGGGAGGAGGGGGAGGAGGAGAGGCAGGCTTCAGGGGGCCACCTCAGCTCCCCCTCCCCAAAGGGCATTCCCCGTCACACGAGTGCTGGCCTGCCAAGGGCCCCTCAGGGCCCCCGCCCCCACTCCAACTGGGATCCCAGCCTTCTGATTTGCTCAGCAGGGGGCTCAGACTGGAAAACTGGGGTGAAGCCAAAAGGACAGCTTCTCTGGTACCAGAGAGGGCTAGAAGAGCTCACACCCGGGCCCCACTGCCTGTCTGTCGCAAGGCTGCCTCTGACCAACGACCTGCATTCGGGAAGTTGGCCGGAGTAGATCCTCTGCCGTGAGGCTCCCGTCTCTTGGCCCACAGAAACCCACAATGTCACCGAAAGAGGCAGAGGGAGACGGCGCTCCGGATGGCCACAAATGAGGTGGGCAAGAAGCCGAGCACCCTTCCCCCGTCGGTCGGATGCAGGCACTGCCCGGCTTCTGGGGGTGAAGGGCCAGATGCCACTCCAGGGGGCAGAGTCAGTTGGGTCTGTGACCCCCAGAGCAGTTGTGGGGAGTGGCTCTGAACACAATAAGGGGAGGCCAAACAGCTCCAGAACACAGCAGTGGGGGGGGGACTGGGGGCGGGGGGGGGGAGGCTCTGTAACTCGCGTCTGAAGCAGAAGTGTTTTTCCAGTCCTTCAGGAGCAGGTAAGGCAAACCACTTCCCGGCAGAAGGGGGCCAATGTCTTCACTCCACGTCTCCCCCACCCCACCCCACCCCCCTTCCGTGCCTGCTGGAGCTTCCCGTCCTTCTCCTCCCTGCCCTGGGTGCCCCAGCCGGGCACTTTGACCTGGACCTGCCTCCCCGGCAGGGCGACAGGAAGCCCATTCTCTGCCAGAAGCCCTGCTGGCTTTGATCTCTCTGCTGTTCATCGACTACCGACCCTGAAGCAGTAAGCCAGGCGGGGGGCCAGGCAGCCTGCGATCCGTGCCACAAAGCCCCCTTCTGTGCCCTCTTTTTCAGCGTTTCTCGACGGCTCCTTTGATGCAGACCCAAAGGGTCACGCTGATTTGCCGCCAAGACCGGGCTTTGCTACCGCCCTCCCAGCGCAGGACGGTGTGTGTGTGTGTGTGGGGGGGGGAGACCCCCAAGACATGGCCCTTCCGCAGAGCAGCCCCCAGAGAGTGTACTGGACGACTGGTGGGAGGCAGAGGCCCACTGGCCCGCAGTCCCTGCCTGGCACACTCACAGATGCAGCTACTCCGGGAGGAGTCCAGGAGAAAGCCCTCGTGGCAAACGCAGGTGAAGCTGCCTCGGGTGTTGGTGCAGACCCCGTTGCGGCAGAAGGAGAGTCTCTCGTGGCACTCATCCACATCTGGGGGGGGGAGGGGGGGGAAGACAGGCAGGAGGAGGCGGGCACAGCGGAGAGAGAGGGATGGGGGGGGGCGGGAAGATACAAGCTGCCGTCTCTCGTCCTTTGTAGTGTGCAGCTACCTTCACCTACAGGAACCGGAGAGCCCACGGGTCCCAGCTCAGGACCCTCCAGGAGGCCCAGCAGACCCCCACTCACCCACGCAGGAGCCATTCTGCCGCCGGAAGCCCTGGGGGCAGAAGACCTCATTCCTCCCCACTGCTCCAGGGTCTCCTGGGGGAGAGAAAAGGGGCTTAGCAAGGCAACCGCTGTCCCCTTGTTTTGAAGGTACAGCTGGAGCCCCCTCCCCCCATACATTTTGCACTAGGGAAGTGTAAAAGGAAAAGGAAGGCTAATTTTCTCTTTCACTGCCCCCACCCCAGCCTCCCTGCATTGATCCCATCTGCCCCATGGCAACGGCCAAGGGGAAAACTCACAACAGCATAGTAGGCGGGGGCAGGAATCAGGGCCACATAGCAACCCGAGCCCAAACACAAGGAAGCCCCCACAGCCCCTCATGCCCTGAACCCTGCCGGCCTCGTTCCCTGGACTGCAGATCACCCCCTTTGTTGCTCCCCCTCCCCAGAGGCCCGGGGCAACCTCAGCCAGGATGGTATCCCCTGCCCAAGAGCTCTACCTCTGTCCCCACTGCTGCACGGCTGGCAATCATGGACCCCCCAGGCGACGCCGGTCCCACGGCAGCAGATCTCTCGGGTGCGCAAGCCGGGCAGGGGGGCACTGCACTGAAAGGGAGAGATGGGAGGGGGTCAGTGGGCCGCATGGATCCTGCCACGCCTGAGAGCAAGCAGCCCACCCCCGCCTGGCCTGCCTCAGCTGAATAGAGCTGTCCGGGGGCACCCAGGAAGGGAGCAGCTGGCGGCTTCTCTGAGCTCCTGCTGGGACCCCTCCCCCATGCTAAGACCACCAAGGCTCCTGGGCGCTCTCACATCCCGGCCCACGTGCCACTTTCTGCAGGCATGCCCAGCACAGGGAGGCAGAGGAAGGCGAGGCTGCCTGAGCCCCCCAGCTTGGAAATGGCTCTTCAGGATTCCTTCAGCTGATTGACCTCCCCCCCCTCCCGCTGCCAGAGGTCAGTCTCCTCCCTCCCTCCGTGGCAACCTTGATGTGCATTTTAAGCCCTCCTGGTACGGAGACCCCTTTCACACCCGGCCCAAAGGCTAATCAGAGCACCCCTCCCAAAACAGCTGCTCTTATGGCCTGGATGAAGGAGGCATGGGGGGGGGCAGGCCAAGAGCACTCCCCCCTCGTGGGACAACTCTCTGGGGGCTTTCTTTCCCAGCCTTTTGAGGCAGGGGCTGGGGGAAAGGCCAAGCTGGCTCTTGAGACTCACACTGAACACTGAGACCTCTCCAAGTGACCGGCAGCAGCCAGGAGGCTAACACCAGCACTGAGAGGGGTTCGGATCCTGCCCGGGGCAAGCGGGCAGGCGGGTGGGCAGGCAGGTGGGGGGCGCGCAAGCTGAAGCCGTGCCCTCCGTTACCTCTCCGCCCTGCAGGTGCCTGAAGCAGTAGCCGAAGCCGGAGTCCTCGCCGTATCCCCCCGGGTCCCGGGAGCTGCTCTGTGCCAGGACGCTGTAGAGAGCGGGGCGGGAGAGCGGGAGGGCGTTGGGGTCCCCGGGGGGGCGCTCGTCCACCCGCTCCACTTGGTGGATGGTGACTGAGGCCTCAGGGGGGTGCTCTACGTGGACGTTCGCCACTGAGGCCACGCCTGAGAAGGGGGAAGATTCACAACACCCATCACGAGACTGCAGAGGGGGCCCCGCAGGCCACATGCTGCCTCTGGCCTCTTTCTGTGCGGCCCTCCGACCTGCTTCTCTGCTGCTCTCCCCCTCAGGGCCTTTTCACTCAGACCCATCCTGTGCTTCCTGCCTCAAGAGGCACCTTCTATTGCTGTTCATCCTGTCCCATTCTTGCAAAAAAGACAATAGCAACATTGTTTGTTTTGGTCTCCATGGTTCCTTCTGTCGGCCCTCTCTTGATCTTATCCTTCCCAATAGCATTTTGGCCATTCTAGGTGCTCTGCTAGCCAGGAAAGCTCAGCCACCCATAACACTCAGCTTTTTAACTCCCCCTCTGCATGAATTTCCATGTTGAAGTATCTGTATCGTCGACCCTGTTTCATGTAAACTGCCCTGAGCCTTTGGTGAGGGTGGTAAATAAATACAATAATAAATAAATATGTATGTGTATGCATATAAGGAAGGTAAAGTCACTGTGTGAATGGGTTCAGGAGATGTCAGGTCTGCTTTTGCAAAAAAAAAGGGGGAAAAGGACAGTAAAAGGCCTGGTATTTTTGCAAAAAAAAAAAAAAGACAAACTGTTTTGCATACTGAACATTTCTAGAGGCTCCGCCCATCAAAGCAAGTGGCTTCCAAAGTTACTGGTGAGGCTGCTGCTGCAACCAAAAGCCTTCTTCCTTCCACAACAAGGGCTGGTTGCTCTGACCTCTGGCCTTGCTTGCTCCTGCCTCTCCCCCCTTCCTCTCTCCAGCTAGGGGTCTTCTTAACCATCTGTGACTGCAGGAGCCAGTGAGGGGCCCCTTGAGCTCTCTCAGCAGGGAAGCGTATGGCCTTCCCCTCCTCACCTCTTCCTCCAGCCAAGTCCCCTCCCTCTGGCTGCCATTTTGCTTCTCATGACTGAGGCTTGGCTGGCAAGCAGTGATGTGTAGGTGCACCATGCGTATAATTTGAAGCCAACTTAGTGGCATCTCCTCTGTTCCAGGCGGAAGGCTGCCCTCATTCACTCTTTCTGTCAACTTGACCTTCTTTGGAGGGCCACCGATTCTTAACGTATTCAGATTAGAACGTATTAGCAGGTGTATATTTAGAAGAAGAGTTGGTTCTTATATGCCGCTTTTCTCTACCCAAAGCAGCTTAAGTCGCCTTCCCCTTCCTCTCCCCACCACAAACACCCTGTGAGGGAGGTGAGGCTGAGAGAGCCCTGATACTACTGAAGAAGAAGAGTTGGTTCTTGTATGCCGCTTTTCTCTACCCGAAGGAGTCTCAAAGCGGTTTACAATCTCCTTTCCTTTCCTCTCCCCACAACAGACACCCTGTGAGGGAGGTGAGGCTGAGACAGAAGAAGAGTTGGTTCTTCTATGCCACTTTTCTCTACTCAGCTTACAATCGCCTTCCCTTTCCTCTCCCCACAACAGACACCCTGTGAGGTGGGGGAGGCTGAGAGAGCCCTGATATCACTGCCCGGTCAGAATAGTTTTATCAGTGCCGTGGCGAGCCCAAGGTCACCCAGCTGGTTGCATGAGGGGGAGCGCAGAATCGAACCTGGCTTGCCAGATTAGAAGTCCGCACTCCTAACCACTACACCAAACTGGCTCTATTTAAGCTTCAAGGAACTGTGTTCATTAAGAACTAAATCCCATAGTATTCAATGTACAGAGGATTGCAACTCTACCATCTAGTTAGGCCAGATTCACAATCCATTTTTTTAAAATTGTTCCTAGCCTGTGTATATAGCCCAATGCTTCTGAGAACTGTAGTGGAGGGGGCAGGGGTCTCTTCTCTTCGCTGCCATGGTTGAATTGAAAATCCCCATCCAATAACAGAGTGGAGTGTATTTAATAGGAAAGGGAGGAGTTAGGCCAAATTATACCACTCATTTTATTTATTCAAGGAGAACACTGAAACTCTGCAATTGCTACTCTGCTAAGAACCCTGTAAGATATCTGCAAAAGGAAGTTCTGTTTCAAAGAAACAAAAAACTGCAGATAAGCACCATGTCTTTAATGACAAATGGACTACTGAGTACTTCTTTGTTTTAAACAAGGATAAAGCAGTTTGCCTGATATGTCTTGAAACTGTCTCAGTATTAAAGCAGTACAATATTAAAAGGCACTTTGAATCCTGCCACGATAGCTACTCAATATATCAAGGAGAAGAGCCTCTTGTGGCGCAGAGTGGTAAGGCAGCCGTCTGAAAGCTCTGCCCATGAGGCTGGGAGTTCGATCCCAGCAGCCGGCTCAAGGTCGACTCAGCCTTCCATCCTTCCGAGGTCGGCAAAATGAGTACCCAGCTTGCTGGGGGGTAAACGGTAATGACTGGGGAAGGCACTGGCAAACCACCCCGTATTGAGTCTGCCATGAAAACGCTGGAGGGCGTCACCCCAAGGGTCAGACATGACTCGGTGCTTGCACAGGGGATACCTTTACCTTTTTACCTATATCAAGGAGAGGTACGAGTGAACAAGATAAACTCTCTTAAAAATCAATGTTTGCAGCAAAATAGTTTTAGAAAGCATGCTGAAGAGAGCCTGTCAACTGTGAGGGCCAGCTATCATGTTGCTAAATGTATTGCTGAGAGTGGTAGACCATTGTCTGATGATGAATTTGTTAATAAGTGCATGATGATGGAGGAAATGTGCCCTGAGAAGTTTATCTGCATCTATAATCACCAGGCATGTTGAAGAACTAGAAGAGCTGCATATGTCACTGGTTGTCAAGACAAAAAGTTTTGATTTTTTTGCTTTGGCATTAGATGACACCAATGACATTATAGACATTGCTCAACTACTAAGTTTCACCAGGGATAGATTCCAACTTCAGAATTAGAAAAAAGAGTTGTGTGCACTACAGAGTTTGAAAAGCATCACAACTGCAGAAAACATATTCTTGAAGGTGTGTAAATCAGTAGAAAATCTTGGTCTGAGTTGGGATATATTAAAAAGCATCACAACTGATGGTGCAAGAAATATGGTGGGAAGTAAAGCTGGTGTAGTTGCAAAAATCAATGGATATTGAAATTAAATGGTATATTTCCCATGCAATTTCACTGCACCATCCATCAGCATGCCTTGTGTAATAAGATTATTCAGTGGGAAAATGCAATGCATACTGTTGTATCCAGCATTAATTACATCAGGCATCATGGTCTTGCTCATTGTCAGTTTCAATTTTTTTCCTGAGACATAGATGCAGAATATGGGGTTGTATTGTACCATGAAGAAGTCCGGTGGCTTAGCAAAGGAAAAGTCCTCAAATGTTCTTTCAGTCTTCAAAAAGCACTTTCTGACCCTGAATGGATTTTTGATTTGGCTTTCTTAACTGATATAGCAAGAGCATCCGAACACATTGAATCTGAGGATGGGAATTTACAATGATGTGTTGAAAGACACATCAAAGCACTGAACCTACTGCAGGTGGAATTTCAGAACATATTCACTGACTGCCATAAACTTAGAAAGGAAATAACAAAAGGAAGCTCGCTTGGCCTCAACCAGGGCCAGACCTTTTCCATCCTGGTGGAACGAGCTCCCAGAGGAGATCAGGGCCCTGACAGAACTTAACAGTTCCAGAGGGCCTGCAAAAGGGAACTCCTCCTCAAGGCATTTGGTTGAGGTCGACCCGTGCCATCACTTCCCAAGAGCCTTCCTCCTGAGCCCCCTCCTATGGCACCCACCATAATTCCGTCCAACACACTGGGCTATCAGTATGAGTTAATTTAATGTTTCCCACATTTTTTCTACTGTTCTGTGTTGCTTGTTGTTTCACTTCATTCATTATTGTTAATCTAAGTTATCTGTATGGTTTCTGTTCTGCTTTATGTGAACCGCTCTGAGCCTTTGAGGAGGGTGGTATACAAATATATAATAAATTAATTAATAATAAACAATGTTTCAGAATTCATTTGAAGTAGCACCAGAAGATGCAAGTAAGTTTTTTCAGATGCAACTAATTGATTTGCATGCCAGGGATCATCTCAGAGACATTTACAAAGAAAATAGTCTGTTAGTTTTCTATTCTGGTCTACCTGATATATTTTTCGACCAAAAGAAATTTGCTGCAGGCATGTTCACAGTCTTTGGCACCACATACATCTGTGAACAAACCTTTTCCAAGATGAAAATTGTGAAGTCAAAGTGCAGGTCAAGGCTTACAGATGAACATTTACAAGACTTTACAATGTCTCTCACAAACCTTGATGTGGGCATCAATGCCCCGGCTAATAGGAAACAGCCACAAAAATCACACTGACTAGGCAAGCCTGGGGAGCTAAACAAAAGGATTCTTTCTTCATTTATCTTTGAATGTTAACTTTTGATCTAGATAAGTAGGTTAATAATTTTGTTACATTTTGGTTTAAGATGTGGTCCTCTTTAGGCACTGGGCACGCTAATGCGGCACCCATATGCCAAAAAGTTGGGGACCCCTGAACTGTGTGAAATAATGGGAGGGGGAATGTCACTGGGTCCGTCCACCCAGCTGAAGTCTATAAACATTTAATTAATTAGTTAATTCAAAACATTAAACTGCTACAATCAAACCGATTGCTGGATTTTCACTATCCAAGGGGTGGGCGGGTTCATAGGACTACTGGATAGAGTAAATTTGGTTTAGTTTGGTGGGTTTTCATCAGGGGAGCCAGGATTTCCAGCCATTATTTCTGGCTTCAAGGCCTGGGAGAACGGCTCCATCTTGGAACTGAATTCAGTCCCCTGAGGCCAGTTTGATCGCCTGGGGGCCAAGGCTCCTGAGCCGGTTTTATTTATATATTGTAGGGCACATCCAGGGAGAGGAGGTGTCGTAGGTATGATGCCCCAGGCCAGAGGGTGTGTGTTTGATGGATGTGCCCATCTGCTGACCAAGAGAGGCTTGGAGGGGTGCTATTGGCACCCCCCACTTCCCAGCTCTGGTAATCCTTGGCGGGGGGTGGGGAGGTCATCCTGCCAAGTGCTAGCCGGGGCCAGCCCTGCTCCTCTCCAGAGATCTGCCTGGATCGGGCTGGCCTGGGCTTTCCATGTTGGGTTCCTTGCGGGTGAATCAGGCCAAGGCAGGCCCCTGATTCCTCCTTCCCCACAGCGCTTAGACTGACGCCGCTGGGGAGCTCTCCGGTGGAGATTGGCCCACAGCTCCGGCTGGCCCGCCTCTCCTTAGCTAGGAAGGTCACAGAGAGATTTCCACCTTCGCCCATTGCCTCGGGCATTTATCCTTACAGCCATCACCCTGCGAGGTAGGCTAGGTGGAGAGTGGCTGGTCGACCAGGGAGCTTCCAGGACAGAGAGGGGATATGAGCCAGGATTTCCTGGATCCTAGCTGGAAACTCCAGCCCCACACACACGGTGCTAGTCTCCCCACAGGATCCTTTATGGTTCATCGACTTCCTTGCCAGGCCGCTGTGGCTTGGACTCCTCATTTGGGGAGGTAAACTGCCCCCCCCCTTCTATCACATCTCTGGAAAGGTTTGCAGCCAACCATCCTCCGCCCCTCTTTATCCCTCGGGGAAACTCTCGTGCCCCTGGGGCGTGTGTCAGGTTCCCCACTCCCATCTTGCTCTGCATGGTTTAAAACAGTCCATCCTGCCCCAACAGGGCTGCCGTTCTCTGGCCAGCGGGTGCTGCCATGGCCTTGGCCTTCTGTGCTGCAGCACCACACTGCCGGCTGCCCGGCCTGCCCCCGCCTCCCACAAGCCCCCGGCGCCCCCCCCCCGCGGCCAGCCCACTTACCATCACGCTCCTGGCGGTGGTTGGCAAGGGGCAGGGTGTACATAGACCTGGTCGTGCGCTCGGAGGGAGACAATTTGGCGGCTCCTCGGCGGCTGGGGCCCTGGCCCTGGGAGAGGGGCGGGGCGGGGATGTGGCAGAACTTCCCTGTCCAGCGGGGAGGGCAGAGGCACTGATCCTTTTTCAGACAGACCCCCCCATTGTGACAGATGAGTGGACACAAGACTGTAGGAGAGAGAAAGGCCATCAGCGGGTGCTACGCACAGCCACCCCCAAGGACCTCAGCAGCAGCTCATCTCACCCTGTGGCCAGGGAGGCTGAGGCCATCCCCCGATGTAGGTTCCTGGCTCTGGGATTCAGAGGTTGACTGCCTCTGCACGGGGAGGCTCCCTTTAGTCACTAGGACTAGCAGCCAGTCACAGACCTCTCCTCAACGGCTCTAACCCCCTGTGCCCATGGCACTGTTGGGTTGACTAGCTCTGAATTCCCGCTATTTAAGGGCTTATTGTGTGAAGAAGCATTTCCTTTTGTCGCGACCTTGCAGGATCAGACCAGTGGTACGTCTTACCAGCATCCTGCTTCTCGCCCAGTGGCCAACCCGTTCCTCTGGAGGGCCCAAAAGAGGCCAGAGTGGCCGAGGCCTCCCCCCACCCCCACCCCCACCCCCGCCGATGTTGCCTCTCGGCTCTTCAGCCCCCTGGGCTCGCACCCACGGAGAGGCCCCTCCTCCATCGGCCTGCTCAGCCTCCCTTTCCCGCCTGCTATTCCCTCCGGAAGCAAATCCCAGCAAAATTCTATTCACTCTCTGCGTCAAGTTGCATTTCCTTTTGTCGGTCCTGAACCTACTGCCCATCTGCTGCATGGGATGCCCTTGAGGAGTTCTACCCTTTGGGAGAGGGGAGGTAATTTTGTCAGCTCTCTCCATCTCCCAGTCCCTTTCCTGACACAGGGCTTGCCTTCCTCCCCCCCTTGCTGCTCCCCAGGCAGCTCCCCACAGGTGGGTGTTCTCACTGCATGCCCCTTCCTCCTTCTGCAGAAGGCGCCCAAGGGAAGAGCTGGTTGCCACGAAGAGCTTCAGCGAGGGCGGCAGAGGGGGCTGCCCGGCCAGGGCAGGCAGCAGGGCCTTTTTGCTGCCTCTCCCCTCTTCCTGTCCCTGCAGGACGGTCCCCGCCCACAAGCTACTTCCTGCATCAGCAACCCTTGTCCTGCTGCGAGGTTTGTGAGCTGAGGGCACCATTTTATATGCTGCAACTGCCCTGTGTGGCAGCCAGGAAAGGGGGCTGCCAGCCAATGATAAATACTGGAGGAGGGGAACCATCTGAACTGTGCAGGAGGGCTTGCAAGGATGTCCCAGCCCCCCTGGAGCCTCAGAATAAGGACTCTGCTGCCACAATATCCTGCCCCCCTACCTGTGGCTGCTGTGGGGGGTGGGGCTCACCCGCTTCCCCAGCCTTCTGGCCAGGCCTCAGAGGCCCAGCGGCACCTCCCTGCTCACTCCTCTGCCCTCCACCCGCCCGCATCCTTCCCTGCTCCCGGGACGGAGCCAGACCTCGGGTGGAGAAAGGAAGCTGCTGGCCACACAGTCCCCAGTCACACAGTCTCCATTGGCCAGACAACCCCCGTTATTCTTGGCTGTGCTCATGTCTGTGCGGGGGGGGGGGGGGCAGCCGTGGAGGGCTGGCATGAAAGGGAGAGGGCAGGTTGGGCAGACATGGGGCCCACAGCTCCACGGGAGCCCACCTGCTCCCCATTCCAAAGGTCCCTGGGGCCTCCAAAGGACTGGGTGGCAGGTGGGGCGGTGGCCCACCGCTCCAGGCCCCGAAGAACCCCTGGGCTTCCCACGACAGGCTCCAATGGACGGACTCTCCATTGGGTAGAATGGAGAGATGGGGGCAGCCTCTTTCAGAACCCCTGAACCTTGGTCCCGTTGTCCAATCGTTGTGAAATTCAGAGGGGGGCCCAGAGAAGAGCCTCCCAGAGCTACCCTGAAGGTTTGGAGGCTGTAACTGGAGACCCCCCCCCCGGGTCCCAGGAAAGGCGGGAACGCCAGAATTCCCATTAATGTCAATGGCACCATCGACTTCAATGGGAGCCGAAGCCTAATCGATCCGGATCGGGGCCCTGGTGCACCAGAAGCCTTGCACCGGAGTGGCGTCAGAGCATGCCCAGCATGGAGCTCCCCAGAACTCTACAGCGGGTGGGCCCACGCTGAGCTCTGGGGTCTTCCTTTCCCTTGGGGGGGGTCTGTCTGGGGGCTGGCACCCAGCACTCCGGCCACGCGCCCTCACACCCCAGGCCGTGCGCAAGGGGAGGCACTGCTGGGCTTCCCCACCGTGGGTGCCAAAGCTCCGAGGGCCAGCTCTGGCCCTGCGGAGGCTGCAGGAGAGGAGGAGGAGGAGGAGGAGGAGGAGGAGGAGGAGGAGGGCCCCTGCCCGGCCGGAGCTGGGAAAGGAAGGAAGGAAGGAAGCCTGCCCCCTGGCTGCAGGCCCACGGCGGCCGGTCCCATCTGGCTGCAGCCGGGATCCAGGCTGCTGTTTATCCCGACAGTCCTCTGCTGGTGCGGATCCGCGTCTGGAAGGAAGCCCTGACGAGGGCAGGAGAGAGCCAGGTTGCGTAGGAGCAAGATGAGGAGGCCTCTGCGGTGGGCGGGGGGGGGATGACGACAATGACTGGCCGCTCAACCCCACACCTGCCCCGCCAGGGCCCCCCACTCCCCCGTGACACTGTCCGTCTTGCCTGTCCGCAGCCTCAGCGCACGTTGCTCTGAAGGTGAGCACTGGCCTCTTGTGCGCACACACGCACATGGCCTGGATCCTGCGCATGGAGCCAGTGCTCCACAGCTGCAGGGCAAGAAGACAAGCAGGACGTGGCAGGCAGGTCATATCCGGCCTGTGGCCAACCCCTGCCCCTGGGAGTGGGGAGGGGGCAAACATGCACCCTCCCCTCATGCATGTGGCAGGTCTGGCCCCCTGGGAGGGAGGGGAGGGGAGGGGAGAACAGGGCGACTTCCAAGGCAACACAGACATCCTGTGAGGAGAGGGAAGGCTGGACCAGCCGCCTGTGAGAACAGTATAGGGCAGCAAGAGGCAGGCAGAATCCCTCGAGGCCCTCTGGGACAGGGGCAGGGGGAGAGCAGGGGGAGGCTCAGGCCAGGCGGCAGCGGGGAGAGGGGGGCCCTTCCATTGCAAGAGGCCTGGCAGAGTCACCACCCAGCTCAGCCAGAGGGGGTTCCACTTACAGCCTCCAAACTTTCAGGGTAGCTCTGGGAGGCTCTTCCCTGGCCCCCGTCTGAATTTCACAACAAAATTGGGGGGGGGGCAGTGCAATTCAAGGCAGGGAGCTCCACTTGAACCTCCTGCCCCCTGCACTTGTAGGGTGACCCATAGCAAAGGTGCCCATGAGGGGACATGGAAACCTGCCCAGAAGCATCTGCCCTGCCCTCCTTGTTGTCCAGGGATGGAGGTGCGCCTGCCTCCCATCGGGTACTTCTCTCCCAGCCTGGCACTGCCCAGGAGGGGTGCCCTCCTCCCCCCCTGGCACTGCCCCCGCAGGGTGCCCCTCCTCCAGAGCCCAGCGGGACCCAAGTCACCCACCATACTCACAGACACGGAATCCGGGAGTCCCCTTGCCTGGGCGGGCCTCCTCCCCGCTGTACAGTGCGGTGGCGTTGCCGCGCTCACACCAGTTGGCACAGTGCCCTGCACGGCAGTTCACCCGGCACACCATGGGGGTGAAGAGCACCTTGACCCTCTGAGCACCTCCCGGGAGCGGGCCCCAGCTGAGCACCAGTCCTGCCACGGTCAGGAGGAGGCCCCCGGAGTGCATGGCCCCGGCAGGGCAGGGCAGGGCAGGGCAGGGCAGGGCGGTGAGAGCCGCAGGAGCAGCGCCCAAGACGCCACCACGGACCCTCCAGCTAATTGAAAGCAGCGAGCCGGGCGGGCGGGCGGGCGGGGGTGGGGTGGGGTGGGCTGGGAGCCAGGAACAATGTTTATGAGGGACCGGAGTTGGGAATTTTAACTCTTCGGCTGCTTTCCATGACTCTGGATGACGCCGGGCACAGGGCCCTCACAGCAGGGGGGAGGCGGGGGGGGTCGTGGAGGCCGGCAGGGAAGCCCCCCTTCCCCAGGCAGGAAAAAGAGTTGTCAGGAAGCAAACGTGCTCCCTGGATGTCCGGATACCACCCCCAGGAAGTGTCTGCTTCAGATGTCAGACAAGAGTGTCGGGGTTGGGGGGGGGGGGAGGCAGACACGCCCATTGGCATGGACCCTCCCCCCATGAGTCACCACGCTTGGCCGTGGGTTCCAAGCCCCCCCCCCTCATCCTCCACTTGTTCACAATGGGAAGGAATTCTCCCTCCCCACCTCCTGGGGGGCAGACTGCTTCAGGCCCCCCTTCAGGCTTGAATGCAACAGTGGGCCTCCTCTGGGGTCCGCTGCAAAGATCCTCCGCTTGCTCCTGCAGGAGTGTCCCTCCCCCTGCCCCCCCCCTCCCCCAGCCTCCTTGCTGGACACACTGAAATGAGCCGGCCTTGGGGGGCTGCCAGATGGCGCCTCCCCTGGCTGACCAGCTGTTTCCAGCTGCACAAAAGCCCCCACCAAAGAAAAAAAGGCGGCCCAGGTGGGTGTGGGAAGGGGCCTGGCACACACACTCTCTTCTCTCTCCCCCCCCCACGTGCCAGGACCCCTCTCATCCTCCACCTGTGTGTGTGTGTGTGTGGGGGGGGGGGTCCAGGAATGACCAGGCTTGGGTCTGGGGGCGGAAGCCCACCCACCCCGCCGGACATGAGGAGCCTCTGGTGCAGCTGGCAGGCTCCCCAGGGGAAGAGCCAAGACTGTGAGCAGAGCTCTTCCCCCTCCTGACATCATCTGGAAAAACGGGGGGGGGGGGGGGCTGGGAACAATGGTCGGATCCAGCAGGGCGGGGGCCAGCTGGACATGGGAGCCTGGCTCCAATCGCAGGCTGGGGGAGGAAGGCCGGCCCTCCAGTCCGGCCTCCCCCCTCCCACTCTCTGCCCAGGCCCTGCCCCTCAAGCGTGGATCTGTGGGGAAAGCCTCTGGGGGCATGGTCCCCCCCCCCCGCAGGGCAGGAAGTTGGGCTGCCCCAGGGGGGAGGGGAGCAGGAGGTGAACAGCCAGGGCAGCTCCAGTCACCCCCCTCCCTTCCATGCAGGGACACCAGACCGGGGGGGGGGGGGTGAGGTGGCTGCGGATTCACTGACACCCCCCCCCCAAGTCACAGAGATATCTTGCCTCCAAAAGGAAATGGCTTGACCCTCCACCCCCTCCACCCACCCAGACGCTGCCCCACCTCTTGCCCCACGTCCATACCGTGGGGCCTGGGGGTCACTGCAGGGGCACGGCCAGGCAAGGCAGGGGGGCTGCCACCATGATGGGAGGCGAGGTGCTGGGCCAGGATCGTGGCCATCTTCTCAGTGGGGTCCAAAGCCTTCCTCCGTCGCAGGACAAGTTCAAGTTCCGAGAGCCTTAACAGAGGGGGAGGGAAGCAGAGGGGGGAGGTGGCAGCCCCAACGGCCCCCTCTCCAGATCCCCCCCAGCCCCCTCCCCCATCATCATGCTGCCCCCCCGCCCCCCCTCCCCGCCTAGCAGGTGCCTGGAGCAGCCAAATGCTGGTTAAGCTACGTTGACCTACCCATTTGCATCGTCCCCCCCTACAGACTGCAGAGAGTTCCCTGGGCAGAAATCTGGGGTCAGCTGGGATGGATTCCCTCCATGTCCCCCCCCCCCAGTTGAACATGGGGGCGACCTTGCCTCCTGCCAGCACCTCCTGGTGCTTCCCTGGCACTCCCCATTTCCCAAAACGCTCTCCTGGCTTGCTTTACTGCAGCTGGAACTTGGGGGGGGGGTCCTTGGCTGCTGGTGCCTCCCTCTAAAAAAACATCACTTCAGTTTTGCCCTTTTATGGCTTCAGGAACTCTCCCTCTGCTGCCAGGCACCAGGCCCTGAAGAACATCAGAAAAGCCTGCTGGATACGGCGGGGGGGGGTCCAGTCCAGCCCCCCATCTCAAACAGGGGCTAGCCAGTTCCTCTGCAGGGCCAGCCACAGGGCAGGGAGGCCGAGGCCTTCCCCAGAGAAGACCCTCAGAAGAGCCCTGCTGGGTCAGGCCAGGGAGGGTCCCTCCAGTCCAGCCTCCCGTCACACCCAGGGGCTAGCCAGTTCCTCTGCAGGGCCAGCCACAGGGCAGGGAGGCCGAGGCCTTCCCCAGAGAAGACCCTCAGAAGAGCCCTGCTGGGTCAGGCCAGGGAGGGTCCCTCCAGTCCAGCCTCCCGTCTCACCCAGGGGCTAGCCAGTTCCTCTGCAGGGCCAGCCACAGGGCAGGGAGGCCGAGGCCTTCCCCAGAGAAGACCCTCAGAAGAGCCCTGCTGGGTCAGGCCAGGGAGGGTCCCTCCAGTCCAGCCCCCCATCTCAAACAGGGGCTAGCCAGTTCCTCTGCAGGGCCAGCCACAGGGCAGGGAGGCCGAGGCCTTCCCCAGAGAAGACCCTCAGAAGAGCCCTGCTGGGTCAGGCCAGGGAGGGTCCCTCCAGTCCAGCCTCCCGTCTCACCCAGGGGCTAGCCAGTTCCTCTGCAGGGCCAGCCACAGGGCAGGGAGGCCGAGGCCTTCCCCAGAGAAGACCCTCAGAAGAGCCCTGCTGGGTCAGGCCAGGGAGGGTCCCTCCAGTCCAGCCTCCCGTCTCACCCAGGGGCCAGCCAGTTCCTCTGCAGGGCCAGCCACAGGGCAGGGAGGCCGAGGCCTTCCCCAGAGAAGACCCTCAGAAGAGCCCTGCTGGGTCAGGCTAGGGAGGGCCCATCCAGTCCAGCCTCCCATCTCACACAGGGGCCAGCCAGTTCCTCTGCAGGGCCAGCCACAGGGCAGGGAGGCCGTGGCCTTCCCCTGAGAAGAGCCCTGCTGGGTCAGGCCAGGGAGGGCCCATCCAGTCCTGCCTCCCGTCTCACCCAGGGGCCAGCCAGTTCCCCTGGAGGGCCAACCTCAGGGCACAGGGCAGGGAGGCCGAGTCCTTCCCCTGAGAAGACCCTCAGAAGAGCCCTGCTGGGTCAGGCCAGGGAGGGTCCCTCCAGTCCAGCCTCCCGTCTCACCCAGGGGCCAGCCAGTTCCTCTGCAGGGCCAGCCACAGGGCAGGGAGGCCGTGGCCTTCCCCTGAGAAGACCCTCAGAAGAGCCCTGCTGGGTCAGGCCAGGGAGGGCCCATCCAGTCCTGCCTCCCGTCTCACCCAGGGGCCAGCCAGTTCCCCTGGAGGGCCAGCCTCAGGGCACAGGGCAGGGAGGCCGAGTCCTTCCCCTGAGAAGACCCTCAGAAGAGCCCTGCTGGGTCAGGCCAGGGAGGGTCCCTCCAGTCCAGCCTCCCGTCTCACCCAGGGGCCAGCCAGTTCCTCTGCAGGGCCAGCCACAGGGCAGGGAGGCCGAGGCCTTCCCCTGAGAAGACCCTCAGAAGAGCCCTGCTGGGTCAGGCCAGGGAGGGCCCATCCAGTCCTGCCTCCCGTCTCACCCAGGGGCCAGCCAGTTCCCCTGGAGGGCCAGCCTCAGGGCACAGGGCAGGGAGGCCGAGTCCTTCCCCTGAGAAGACCCTCAGAAGAGCCTTGCTGGGTCAGACCAGGGAGGGTCCCTCCAGTCCAGCCTCCTGTCTCACCCAGGGGCCAGCCAGTCCCTCTGCAGGGCCAGCCATTGGGCAGAGAGGCCGAGGCCTTCCCCTGAGAAGACCCTCAGAAGAGCCCTGCTGGGTCAGGCCAGGGTGAGTCCCTCCAGTCCAGCCTACCATCTCACCCAGGGGCCAGCCAGTTCCCCTGGAGGGCCAGCCTCAGGGCAGGGAGGCTAAGGCCTTCCTAAGGACATCAGGGGAGCCCTGCTGGGTCAGACCAGGGAGGGCCCATCCAGTCCAGCCTCCCGTCTCACCCAGGGCCAGCCAGTTCCTCTGGAGGTCCAGCCACAGGGCAGGGAGGCCAAGGCCTTCCTAAGGACATCAGGGGAGCCCTGCTGGGTCAGACCAGGGAGGGTCCCTCCAGTCCAGCCTCCCGTCTCACCCAGGGGCCAGCCAGGTCCTCTGCAGGGCCAGCCACAGGGCAGGGAGGCCGAGGCCTTCCTAAGGACATCAAGGGAGCCCTGCTGGGTCAGACCAAGGAGGGCCCATCCAGTCCAGCCTCCCGTCTCACCCAGGGGCCAGCCAGTTCCCCTGGAGGGCCAGCCTCAGGGCACAGGGCAGGGAGGCCGAGTCCTTCCCCTGAGAAGACCCTCAGAAGAGCCCTGCTGGGTCAGGCCAGGGAGGGTCCCTCCAGTCCAGCCTCCCGTCTCACCCAGGGGCCAGCCAGTTCCTCTGCAGGGCCAGCCACAGGGCAGGGAGGCCGAGGCCTTCCCCTGAGAAGACCCTCAGAAGAGCCCTGCTGGGTCAGGCCAGGGAGGGCCCATCCAGTCCTGCCTCCCGTCTCACCCAGGGGCCAGCCAGTTCCCCTGGAGGGCCAGCCTCAGGGCACAGGGCAGGGAGGCCGAGTCCTTCCCCTGAGAAGACCCTCAGAAGAGCCCTGCTGGGTCAGACCAGGGAGGGTCCCTCCAGTCCAGCCTCCTGTCTCACCCAGGGGCCAGCCAGTCCCTCTGCAGGGCCAGCCATTGGGCAGAGAGGCCGAGGCCTTCCCCTGAGAAGACCCTCAGAAGAGCCCTGCTGGGTCAGGCCAGGGTGAGTCCCTCCAGTCCAGCCTACCATCTCACCCAGGGGCCAGCCAGTTCCCCTGGAGGGCCAGCCTCAGGGCAGGGAGGCTAAGGCCTTCCTAAGGACATCAGGGGAGCCCTGCTGGGTCAGACCAGGGAGGGCCCATCCAGTCCAGCCTCCCGTCTCACCCAGGGCCAGCCAGTTCCTCTGGAGGTCCAGCCACAGGGCAGGGAGGCCAAGGCCTTCCTAAGGACATCAGGGGAGCCCTGCTGGGTCAGACCAGGGAGGGTCCCTCCAGTCCAGCCTCCCGTCTCACCCAGGGGCCAGCCAGGTCCTCTGCAGGGCCAGCCACAGGGCAGGGAGGCCGAGGCCTTCCTAAGGACATCAAGGGAGCCCTGCTGGGTCAGACCAAGGAGGGCCCATCCAGTCCAGCCTCCCGTCTCACCCAGGGGCCAGCCAGTTCCCCTGGAGGGCCAGCCACAGGGCAGGGAGGCCGAGGCCTTCCTAAGGACATCAGGGGAGCCCTGCTGGGTCAGACCAAGGAGGGCCCATCCAGTCCAGCCTCCCGTCTCACCCAGGGGCCAGCCAGTTCCTCTGCAGGGCCAGCCACAGGGCAGGGAGGCTGAGGCCTTCCTAAGGACATCAGGGGAGCCCTGCTGGGTCAGACCAGGGGTCCATCCAGTCCAGCCTCCCGTCTCACCCAGGGGCCAGCCAGTTCCTCTGGAGGGCCAACAACAGGGCAGAGAGGCTGAGGCCTGCCTAAGGACATCAGGGGAGCCCTGCTGGGTCAGACCAGGGAGGGTCCCTCCAGTCCAGCCTCCCGTCTCACCCAGGGGCCAGCCAGGTCCTCTGCAGGGCCAGCCACAGGGCAGGGAGGCCGAGGCCTTCCTAAGGACATCAAGGGAGCCCTGCTGGGTCAGACCAAGGAGGGCCCATCCAGTCCAGCCTCCCGTCTCACCCAGGGGCCAGCCAGTTCCCCTGGAGGGCCAGCCTCAGGGCACAGGGCAGGGAGGCCGAGTCCTTCCCCTGAGAAGACCCTCAGAAGAGCCCTGCTGGGTCAGGCCAGGGAGGGTCCCTCCAGTCCAGCCTCCCGTCTCACCCAGGGGCCAGCCAGTTCCTCTGCAGGGCCAGCCACAGGGCAGGGAGGCCGAGGCCTTCCCCTGAGAAGACCCTCAGAAGAGCCCTGCTGGGTCAGGCCAGGGAGGGCCCATCCAGTCCTGCCTCCCGTCTCACCCAGGGGCCAGCCAGTTCCCCTGGAGGGCCAGCCTCAGGGCACAGGGCAGGGAGGCCGAGTCCTTCCCCTGAGAAGACCCTCAGAAGAGCCCTGCTGGGTCAGACCAGGGAGGGTCCCTCCAGTCCAGCCTCCTGTCTCACCCAGGGGCCAGCCAGTCCCTCTGCAGGGCCAGCCATTGGGCAGAGAGGCCGAGGCCTTCCCCTGAGAAGACCCTCAGAAGAGCCCTGCTGGGTCAGGCCAGGGTGAGTCCCTCCAGTCCAGCCTACCATCTCACCCAGGGGCCAGCCAGTTCCCCTGGAGGGCCAGCCTCAGGGCAGGGAGGCTAAGGCCTTCCTAAGGACATCAGGGGAGCCCTGCTGGGTCAGACCAGGGAGGGCCCATCCAGTCCAGCCTCCCGTCTCACCCAGGGCCAGCCAGTTCCTCTGGAGGTCCAGCCACAGGGCAGGGAGGCCAAGGCCTTCCTAAGGACATCAGGGGAGCCCTGCTGGGTCAGACCAGGGAGGGTCCCTCCAGTCCAGCCTCCCGTCTCACCCAGGGGCCAGCCAGGTCCTCTGCAGGGCCAGCCACAGGGCAGGGAGGCCGAGGCCTTCCTAAGGACATCAAGGGAGCCCTGCTGGGTCAGACCAAGGAGGGCCCATCCAGTCCAGCCTCCCGTCTCACCCAGGGGCCAGCCAGTTCCCCTGGAGGGCCAGCCACAGGGCAGGGAGGCCGAGGCCTTCCTAAGGACATCAGGGGAGCCCTGCTGGGTCAGACCAAGGAGGGCCCATCCAGTCCAGCCTCCCGTCTCACCCAGGGGCCAGCCAGTTCCTCTGCAGGGCCAGCCACAGGGCAGGGAGGCTGAGGCCTTCCTAAGGACATCAGGGGAGCCCTGCTGGGTCAGACCAGGGGTCCATCCAGTCCAGCCTCCCGTCTCACCCAGGGGCCAGCCAGTTCCTCTGGAGGGCCAACAACAGGGCAGAGAGGCTGAGGCCTGCCTAAGGACATCAGGGGAGCCCTGCTGGGTCAGACCAGGGAGGGCCCATCCAGTCCAGCCTCCCGTCTCACCCAGGGGCCAGCCAGTTCCTCTGCAGGGCCAGCCACAGGGCAGGGAGGCTGAGGCCTTCCTAAGGACATCAGGAGAGCCCTGCTGGGTCAGACCAGGGGTCCATCTAGTCCAGCCTCCCGTCTCACCCAGGGGCCAGCCAGTTCCTCTAGAGGGCCAACAACAGGGCAGAGAGGCCGAGGCCTTCCTAAGGACCTCAGGGGAGCCCTGCTGGTTCAGACCAGGGAGGGCCCATCCAGTCCAGCCTCCCGTCTCACCCAGGGGCCAGCCAGATCCTCTGCAGGGCCAGCCACAGGGCAGAGAGGCCGAGGCCTTCCTAAGGACATCAGGGGAGCCCTGCTGGGTCAGGCCAGGGAGGGCCCATCCAGTCCAGCCTCCCGTCTCCCCCAGGGGCCAGCCAGTTCCTCTGCAGGGCCAGCCACAGGGCAGAGAGGCCGAGGCCTTCCTAAGGACATCAGGGGAGCCCTGCTGGGTCAGGCCAGGGAGGGCTCATCCAGTCCAGCCTCCCGTCTCACCCAGGGGCCAGCCAGTTCCTCTAGAGGACCCACCACATGGCAGGGAGGCCGAGGCCTTCCTAAGGACCTCAGGGGAGCCCTGCTGGGTCAGACCAGGGAGGGCCCATCCAGTCCAGCCTCCCGTCTCATCCAGTGGCCAGCCAGTTCCTCTGGAGGACCCACCACATGGCAGGGAGGCCGAGGCCTTCCTAAGGACCTCAGGGGAGCCCTGCTGGGTCAGACCAGGGAGGGCCCATCCAGTCCAGCCTCCCGTCTCACCCAGGGGGCAGCCAGTTCCTCTAGAGGACCCACCACATGGCAGGGAGGCCGAGGCCTTCCTAAGGACCTCAGGGGAGCCCTGCTGGGTCAGACCAGGGAGGGCCCATCCAGTCCAGCCTCCCGTCTCACCCAGGGGGCAGCCAGTTCCTCTGGAGGGCCAGCCACAGGGCAGGGAGGCCGAGGCCTTCCTAAGGACATCAGGGGAGCCCTGCTGGGTCAGACCAGGGAGGGCCCATCCAGTCCAGCCTCCCGTCTCACCCAGGGGGCAGCCAGTTCCTCTGGAGGTCCAGCCACAGGGCAGGGAGGCCGAGGCCTTCCTAAGGACATCAGGGGAGCCCTGCTGGGTCAGGCCCATCCAGTCCAGCCTCCCGCCTCACCCAGGGGCCAGCCAGTTCCTCTGCAGGGCCAGCCACAGGGCAGGGAGGCCGAGGCCTTTCCCAGTTGCTACCTCCCAGGAATCTGCCTCTGAAGGTGGGGGTTCCCTGCAGGTACCTCCTGGGTTGGCCAGAAGCAGCTGGGGGGATCCCTAGCCCCCTCCCAGTCCAGCCCACTCCAAAGGTCAGCCTGCCCGGCCAGGGCACTCACGTCAGTGGTTGCCAGCGCACTTTCAGGGATGGTGGGGGCTGTGGGGCCACGGTGGGGGCCGGTGGGGAGGACTCACAGCGAGGGCCCGCAAAGCCTGGGCGGCAGGAACACTGCTGTGGGGCGTGGCACCGGCCTCCATTTTGGCAGCGAGGGGTGCAGACGGCTGTGGGAGAGAAGGATGGGGTGGGGTTGTTCTGTTAGTGCCCGGAGCCCCCCTCCCCCTTCAGGCCAGCCCTGGCAAGGGGCCACCCCCGACTCCTGGCTGCATTCTGCTTCAGTTATGGCCTTGGCCTATACAAGAAAGCCCGTGGGGACAGGAGCTGCCCGTGGGACCCTTCCCCCCTGCTCCTGGGGAGGGGGACCTGAAGCAGCAAGAATCACCCCCCCCTGAGGCAGCCTGGTCCAGTCCGTGACTGCCACCTGCAGGCCACCACCAGAATTGCAGGAGACCTGGACACTGGGGCGGGGGTTGAAGGGAAGATTGACAAGGCTTCAAGGGTTGGAGCATGTGCAGAGCACAATCCCCTTTCAAGCAAGCCTTGATCCAAGCTGAGTTTTTGCTTCCAACGCTGACAGGAGGAGGACGTGTTTCATTCACCCTTCATCCCACCAGCCAGCCCGCCTCCACCTCTCTCTGCCAGAGGGAAGCTGCAGCAGAAGAGGCATCTTCCAGGCAGCCCTCAGCTGCCGACCCCGGCCCCCTGCCAGCCCCCCTCCCCTGGCTGGATCCCTGCCCCTCTCCCCCGCTCCGCATACCTTTGGTGCACTTCCCGGTCTTGGGGGCCACGGACCAGCCCGGGCAGCAGGCCTCCCCACAGAGGTTGCTGAGCCTAGAAAGAGGGGGCGGAGGGAGGGCTGCAGGGGGGGCTCTCCCGCTCCACTCGCAGCCTGCAGAGAAAACGGGGCTCTGGGCGGGGTCATCAGCCAGCACTCCTGGGGGGGGGGCACTCCGATTTCTTCAAGGGGTGGGGGTTGTGAAGCGAAAATGCCAAGCGGGGGTGGGGGGGGCTTCCTGTTCCACAAGCACCTCTGTGTGAAGTCATCAGAAGCTGCGGCTGGGACCCCCTTCCCCGCCCAAGATTATTCTAGCAGATGGGGCAGGAAAAGGGTGCCATGCCCACCCCCGCCCTCCGGCCTGCCTCCCCCCAGCCATGGACAAGCAGCCACAGTCTTTGCAGACCATGACCCACATCCCAATTAGACAAGGACTCGGGGGGGGGGGGCTCTTAAAGCATGGAAAGGTCATGAATACAGGTCCTGCCAAAAGGCTGTCTTGGCCATGCACAGAACAGCTCCGGCTTACTGGACCTCCCGTCTTAAGCCCCCGGAGACCTCCTTGTCACGGGTCTTGGGAGGGGGAAGGGTCCGTCAGCTTGTCACCTCTAGACAAGAACATAGGCGCCCCCCCCCCCACGTTTCCAGTCTTGCCTCCCCCCCCCCCCAACCTAAACTCTGGAGAGAGAGGCCCCAAACTGGAGTCCAGACTGCATCCGAGGGGGCGAGGGGAGGGGAGGATTGTGCGCACGGCCAGGCCTCCAAGCCCCACACTCGGATCTCCCCCCCCGTCTTGACAGCCCCCCCACTACCCAGACCCCGCCCCCGCCCCCTAATTCCTGACATTCCTGCCCGGACAGAGCTTCAGTTACTAAGTGGATTCGCAGAAGCGCGTCTCGCTAACTCGCTCGCCAGAGAGCCGTCCCGGCTGCGCTAACCCAGCCGAGGCTGGGGTGGGGAGGAGAAGGGACGACTGTCGCCCCACAGGCGCGGAGGGGGACTGACCTCTCGAACCGTCCCGCCAGCTCCCCGGGGCCAGGCAGGCCCAGCGGGGCGCGGGACTCGCCACCCGAGCACGTGCAAAGCGCCTCGCCTCCCCCGACCTCTCCCCCTTTCCCATCCCTCCTCCGCGGCCAAAGCCAGGCGTCCGGGGGCCGGTCAGGAGGAGGAAGGGGGAGACCCCCGCGGTCCGGCGAGCGCCTCCAGACGCCGCCCCCCGAGGAGATGCCTGCCCTGCCCTGCCCTGCCAGCCCGCGGGGCGCCGTCGGGGAGGGGCGGGTACCTGGCTGTGTGCGGGGCGCGCCTGGCCGTGCTCTGGCGGCGCCTTTGCAGGGGCGCGGAGCCCCCTGGACGGCGCGGCCCGTGGGCGTGGAGCGGCGCCATCGGCGGCAGCAGCAGCAGGAGGAACAGGGGCAGCGCCGCCGGCCGCATCCTGCCCGCAGCCGACGGAGCGTCCCGAGAGCGGGGACGGGGACGCCTGGCCTGGCCTGGCCTCGGCGCCAATGGGCGCCCGGCCCGGCCCGGCTCGTCGGCCCCTCCGGCCGGCAGCCAATCGCCAGCCAACCGGCCGCCGGACGGGGAGGGGCTCCGGCCGCGGCGCAGGTGCCGTCGGGCTGGGCGCGCTGTCTCCTCGCAGCCCGCGGGGGCGTTCCGAGCGGCTGGCGGCGCTTCGCGATGCCAAGGGGCAGAGCCCCCCCCCCCGGCACGTCCGCCGTGTGACACTGACCCCCCCCGGAAGTGCCTTCTTGGTGCCGGCCCCCGGCGAGCTCCCCCACGCCCTAAACAAGCTTTAGGCAATCCTTCTGCCCAGGAGGACCCCCCCCCCCCCATGCACGGCACTGTCGGATCGTGAAGGCCAGAGACATGACCAGGCGGTTGCAGCTGCCTGCCTGGGCGCAGCAACCTTGGACTTCCCTGGAGCCTCCCCTCCAGCCCCTTTCCTAATAAGTCCCGGCTCGGAGTTCATCGCCACCCCAAGTCAATGTCAGGAAAGAGCAGAAATCCAGCAGTGGCTGATTCTAACCTGGAGAACTGGGTTTGCTTCCCCACTTCAGCTCCCTGTGAAGATGCCTATGTCCCCTTGGGCCCACCCCAGTTCTCTCAGAGCTCTCTCAGACCCACCCACTCACTGGGTGCCCGGTTGTGAGGACAGGAAGGGAAGATGATTGGAAGCCCTTTTGAGACTCCTGCAAGTCTCGAAAATTAAGCCGCAGATGTCTTAGCCGCCAGCCTGGGCCATCTGGGTCAGGAGGGCACAAAGTGGTCTCATTCCCCCCTCCAAGCAGTCGGGGCCCTGAGTCTGCTGGCAGGGAATTCCAGGATCGAATTACGTGCTGGAGGCAGTACTTCCTGTTGGTTGCCCGTCAACTGTGTTGGGTGCCCGAAGTGCTGGAAGGGAGTGAAAAGGTTCTCTGCACATGTGTGTGTGGGCTGCCCACGCAGGCTTCTTTCTTCTTCAGCCAAATAGTCTTTCAGCCTCTCAGGAAAGGGGCTCCCGTCTGTTTCTCCCGCTCTGCCTCCTCCTTGTTGAGATGGACAAATGGCACTTTGGACTCGGACGGAGGCCTCGCCATAAATCTCTTTCTCCGGGGCTTTCTAATATTGACAATTTTATCTCCAGCCCCTTTCCTAATAATTCCCAGCAAGGCCCACCCAGAGTCAATTGCAGAAATCCAGCAGCACCAACAAAGGAGGGAGCCGGGACTCGCAGCAGCTCCTCCTCGGCCACCACTTGTGTTGGTCTTGAAGGGGGGGGGGGGCAGCATTCCGCACGCCATTAATGTAGTGTGACGCTTTCCTTTTGAAGATGCTCCATTTTTGGTGCTTGCTTCACTCTGGAAAACTGGGTTTCACCATGCTGAATAAAGGGGCATTGTCTGCCCACTTGACCATTCCCAAGTTCTAGAGCACGTCCGGACAAATGACCCCGGTACAGACCCCAGCCACACTCCTCCTGGGCTCCCACGGCCCATGCATTCCACTTGCTGTGCTTGAATCCGTTTTGATGCGCACGAGGCCCTGTTCTCTTATTCCAGAATCTTTTTTTTTGGGGGGGGGGGGCGTTTGAAAGTCCAGGAATGGGATATCTGCCCGGTCCCTGTTCTGAGTTTTTGGCAGTAGCCTTTGTTCTCTTGGCCAAGACTTTCTCAGCCAGGGTTCTGTGACACCCGGGGGCTTCTTGCCAGCCCTGGAAGCGTTTCTGAATGTGTTAATTAATTTTTATACGTTTTTAAAAATTTGTTAAACATTTATCAGGCAATATCACCATATAGGGGGCCAATGGGAAATTATTGGTTCAGGTTGACTTCAGCCAAATGCCTGGCCCTGCAGAACTGTTTTAGGGCCCTGATCTCCTCCGGGAGCTCATTCCACCAGGTGGGGGCCAGGACAGAGAAGGGCCTGGCCCTGGTTGAGGCCAAGAGGGCTTCTTTGCGGCCAGGGATCACCAGCCAGTTGGAGGTGGCAGAGCGCAAAGCTCTTTGAGGTGTGTAGGCAGAGAGGCGATCCCTCAGGTACCCTGGGCCCAGCCCACATATGGCTTTAAATGTGATTACCAGAACCTTAAGCCCGATCCGGAAATCTGGTAGCCAGTGTGGAGGAAGACTCATTGAACGCTTATGAAGGCGTATGAGAATGCAGAGAAAGCGGCGAAACCAGACTTCTGTGCCGCGGAAATTGCATCCGCGAGCTCACGCCCGGCACAATTATTTAGAGTAATTCAGTCCCTTACAGCCCTTGAGGAAGGGCCCCAAATGGTAAGGAAATTGGATGAGAGCTGTGCGGCATTATCGAGCTATTTCACGGACAAAGTTCTGTTGCTCCACCGCAATCTACCTGCCACGGTTGATACAGTGAGAGAACTGGAGGCTCCGTGGCTGCCCCAGGAGTTGGTGTTTGATGGCTTCAGGTGGCTCTCATTAACCGAAGTGGACAGACTGCTAACTTCAGTCAGAGCAAGTTTGCCCCTTAGATCCCTGCCCGTCTAGGTTGCTGAAATCAGGCGACCAACCGGTAGGAGGTCCCTTGAGGGAGATTATCGACCTCTCCTTAACATCTGGAGAGTTCCCCGAAGGACTTAAGGAAGCCGTGGTGCGCCCTCTGCTGAAGAAAACATCGCTAGACCCGCAGGACCCCGCCAGTTACCGCCCAGTCTCGCATCTTGCGTTTCTGGGAAAGGTGAGAGAGCGGGCTCTGGCAGACCAGCTTCTAGCATTTCTGGAGGAAACTTTGGCCCTTGACCCATGCCAGTCTGGCTTCCGACCTGGCCATAGGGTGGAGACTGCGCTGGTCGCCCTGACGGATGATATCCGGTGCCAGCTGGACCAAGGTGGTTCCGCCATACTTGTGCATCTGTCAGTCGCATTTGATGTGGTTGACCATGAGATATTGGCACACCGCCTCGCCAGAACCGGAATAAGAGGGACTGCGCTACAATGGCTGGCCTCCTTTCTCCGGAACCGGACGCAGAGGATTGCAGTGGGGGATGAGTTATCGGAACCCTGTGAGCTTCCATGTGGCGTTCCGCAGGGGGCGATACTCTTCCCCACACTTTTCGACATCTATATGCGCCCTCTAGCCCAGCTGGTCTGGAACTACGGGCTGGGATGTCACCAATATGCGGATGACAACCAGCTCTACTTTCTAATGGCCAGACTCCTCCCCGAATACATTTGTTTGGAAGCAGTGGCTGGATGGCTCAGGCAGAGTCGCCTGAAACTCAGCCCCTCCAAGACGGAGGTCCTGCGGCTGTGTAGAAGAGGGCCGGATCAGGAAGCGCGCCTCCCATGCCTGGACAGAATGCAATTAACACCTGCACCAATAGCCAGGAATTTGGGTATGACCTTTGATGCTTCCCTTTCCATGGAGGCTCACGGAAGTAGCCCAGACGGCGTTTTTCCATCTTCGCCAAGCCAGACTACTAGCTTCCCTTCCTGTCTTTCCTGTCCTCAGATCACTAAGCCACAGTGATCCATGCAACGGTCACCTCCAGACTAGACTACTGTAACTCGCTCCATAGAGAGGAGGCATTGAGAATCACATCCAGGCTGCTGGCGGAGTGAGCCACTGATAGCTGCACTGCGTCCAGGTTGGGTAGACACACTTCTTCACATGGGCCCTTCCTCCCCAGCCACAGGATCTTCGTCTTTGAAGGGTTGAGCTTTACACAACTCTGAACAATCTCATCATTCTTTCCAGGCAGCTGGCTAAGTCTTCTGGTGGGGAATCAGGGTGGCCGTCCATCAGGAGGAAGAGCTGGGTGTCATCAGATTGGTGGCAACCCAACCCAAACCTCCAGACCAGTTGGGCAAGAGGGCACAGGAAGATATTGAATCGGACTGGAGAGAGAATTGCTTCTTGAGGGTAGCAGCTGGATGATCTCTCTCCTATTGCTACCCTCTGTCCGCGATCCCGGAGAAAGGAGATCAGCCATTGAAGAGCAGTCCCGACATTGGCAAGGCGGTGAGCTAGAAGCTCATGGCTGACTGTGTTGAATGCTGCTGTATACTGTCACCTTGCCTATTTAACTTGTATGCAGAGCACATCATGAGAAAGGCGGAGTTAGATGAGTCACAAATTGGGATCAAGATTGCAGGGAGAAATATCAACATCCTCAGATATGCAGATGATACCACTCTAATGGCAGAAAGCGAAGAGGAACTAAAGAGCCTGTTGATGCGGGTGAAGGAGGAGAGTGCAAAAGTTGGCTTGAAACTCAACATCAAGAAAACAAAGATCATGGCATCCGGCCCTCTCAATTCCTGGCAAATAGATGGGGAAGAAATGGAGGTAGTGACAGATTTTATTTTCCTGGGCTCCAAGATCACTGCAGATGGGGACTGCAGCAAAGAAATTAAAAGATGCTTGCTCCTGGGGAGGAAAGCTATGGCAAATCTAGACAGCATCCTAAAAAGCAGAGACATCACCCTGCCAACAAAAGTGTGTTTAGTCAAGGCTATGGTATTCCCAGTTGCATTGTATGGCTGTGAAAGTTGGACCATAAGGAAGCCGAGCGTCAAAGAATTGAGGCTTTTGAACTCTGGTGCTGGAAAAGACTCTTGCGAGTCCCATGAACTGCAAGGCAAACAAACCGGTCAGTCCTAGAGGAGATCAGCCCTGACTGCTCTTTAGAAGGCCAGATCCTGAAGATGAAACTCAAATACTTTGGCCACCTCATGAGAAGGAAGGACTCCCTGGAGAAGAGCCTAATGCTGGGAGCGATCGAGGGCAAAAGAAGAAGGGGACGACAGAGAATGAGGTGGCTGGATGGAGTCACTGAAGCAGTAGGTGCAAACTTAAATGGACTCCGGGGAATGGTAGAGGACGGGAAGGCCTGGAGGATCATTGTCCATGGGGTCGCGATGGATCAGACACGACTTCGCAACTAACAACAACAACAAAGAGGTCTAGTGACAGAAGCAGCGCCAACCTGCCCCAATCCAACTGGCAAGGAAGATCATCCGTCAGGGCGGCTAGCGCTGTCTCTATCCCATGGCCGGGCCAGAAACCTGACTGGGATGGGCCTAGGGCTGAAGCTTCTTCCAAGTAGGCTGACAGTCCGCAACAGCCCTTTCGAGCATCTTCCCCAGAAAAGCTACGTGTGAGCCGGGACTATAGTTGCGGGTCCAGTGATGGTTTTTTTAGTAGCGGCCGAACCACTGCCTTTGGGAATTCTGTTGAGGGTAGAGGTTGATTATCTCCTGGAGTGGGACCACTATTCTTATATTGGTTGTTTTTAGCAGACATGATGAGAAGGGGTCTAAGGAGCAAGTGGTTGGCTTCGCTGCCTTTAGCATCTTGTCCACTTTGGTCAGTGTTAGTCATCTGAAGTGACTCAGTGTTCTCTCCAAAGCTGGCCAAGGGGCCTCTCGTTCACTTTTTGTGTCTAAAGTTGGAGGGAGGTCATGGCAGAATGTCAAGATTTTGTCTGCAAAATGACTTGCAAATGTCTCACAGCTGATGTCCAATTGGTTATTATTTTGGCCCCTTCCTCCAGGGCAGTAAGAGATCGAACTATCCTGAATAATTGTGCTGAGTGTGAGTTAGCAAACGCGATTGCAGTCAAGTAAAATTTGCATACCAACTTCATCTCCATCTCATAGGTTCTTAACTGCATTCTATAGGTTGTTCTCGAATCTTCATTGTGAGACTTCCTCCAAGTCATCTCAGTTCCCATTTCTTCTTGCGGAGCTCCTCAGTATACTAGGGGCCCAGGGGACAGGCAGAGAGGATGCCTGGGAGCTATCTCATGGATGGCAGCCAGCATTCTGTTGTGCCAATTGCTGACCAGAACATCTAGAGAAATGCCGGGAGGCATTGGGTCCCACCATGGCTGTCACTAGGTCCAGCCCATTTCTAGAGGGTGGTAGCTCAGCCTGGACATTAGTCCCCCAGAATTAGGTCTAGGGAATTGTAGCATCTAAGCCGCCAACTTCTCTAGCAGGGCTGGCAGGGCGTCTGGAGGTGCACTGGGCATGCGGTAAACTAACTGGATGGCCATGCTCTGTTGAGTACCACCCGAGGCCTGCACATTCACTTCCTGGGATTGATGGCATGGGGAGAGCCCTGATGGAGAAATCCTCTTGTATTAGGATTGCCACCCCTCCTCCCCACCTGGTGTCCAAAACACATGGAGGACAGAGATCCCAGCAGGGGCTAGCTCTTTAAGAGCTACTGTCTCACCCTCCCTTACCCAGGTCTCCATCACGCAAGCCAGGTCCACTTTGTTATTTGCAAAGTAATTTTGCAAGGCATGGGTCTTGATATTAATCAACCTATATCTCAGGTCCCTTGTCTCGTCCCACCTTCTCCCATCACTGCCTCTGCCTCTTCCCCTCAATATTGAGATCCCTGACCCCCTTGCCCCTGTTATCACTCCCTCTGTTACAGCCGATGCGGGAAATGGATCTGAATAGCAGCATTACCCGTTGGGGTCTACATAGGATGCTCTATGCCTATAAGAATTCATTTAACGGTTTGACGCCAGACTTCTACAGGTCCCCATGGAAAGGCTTGGGAAGAGCAGTGGCCCACCTGTCCCTCTGCAGCACTGGGAGGTTCTGGACAAGCTGTCCCCACAGAACAGCCCTTCGGCCTCATGCGGCCAACTTGGCTTAACAGACCACAGCCACTAGAGGCCACCCCGGTCTCTGGCAGGTTTTATACATGCAAAGCAAGAATTGCATCCCAGGCATCTATCCACAGGTACAGCCAGACAACTTTGTGTTGGGGGGAGGCAGTCCTACTGAGCTTCTCCCTCATCTCTGACCTGCCCCCTATCTTCCAGCTGGCTCCAGAACATGACACAGAGCCATTGGTTGACCCTTGTCTCTGCTGCCCCTTGCCCCGAACATCTGGTGTGGCCACACACAGCAAAGGAAGAGCAGTGTGTGTGTGTGTGTGTGTGTGTGTGTGTGTGTGTGTGGAATAACTCACCTGACTGACGAACTTCCAAGGCAGTGCCCTCCCCCACTCCAAGGGAGACCCCTGAGCTATGGCAGTGCCAGTGGACAGGCCATGGAACACTCCAGCCAGGAGCTCGCTTTCTCCCCCTCTTGGAGCAGCAGACCTCTCCAGGGACAGGATGGTAGAGCCACCCATGAATAGGACAGAGGGAAGTTGGTGCCAGGCCCTAGGACATGCTCCCGGAGGTGTTTAGAAATGACCCCATCCTGGCTGCTATGGTACAGGAGAGGCACATCCCTCAGGCAGCAGATTGAGGAAGAACCCCCCTCCCCCACAAACACACATGGCTGGCACTGGGAGAGCCTGAGCCCCACACCACCCCGAGCCAAGCATGGGCACCCCATGACTTGGTGTCCATAAATAAGTCCTTGTTTTTATTTCAAACTCAGTTGCATATAAAATTTCACAATGACCAGGCGGGCAGGACAAAAGCCCAGGGCGCTCCGCTGGAATCAGGTGTTCCCACCCATTTGGCACACAAGGCGAGGCCCCTGCAGGGGTGAGGGGGGCAGAGTGGTTGGCTGTAGCAAAAACTCCCCAGTTGGAAGAGCAGGAGGGCTTGCTCTGGTGGGGTGAAGGTTGGTTTCATTTTTTTAAAAAATGGGATCCTGGATTTTGTCCCCTTCTGGAAGGTGGAGGGTGGGATTTTTCCCCTGCCTCCTCTGCCTGGAGGGTGGCAGCAAGAGAGGCTCAGCTCTGGAGAGACCCTGGGCCTGGCAGCTCCTGGCATGGATTGGAACCCATGCCCATTGTAGCCCTCCCCTGAGAAACCAGCTGGGCGGCAGGTTATGGCCGTGGGTGGATCCTGCCGTCTCAGGCGCTGCCAGAAGTGGCAAAGGGGCCCTTAGGGGCAGCCCTATCCCCCCCCTTTGGCTAATGCTTGATTCCCATCTGCTCAGCTCCTCCTGTGGGGGGGGGACTCTGGCTGCAGAGCTTTGTCTCAGCCACAGGCCTGGTAAGCCCACCACCCACATCTTCTTGGACCTGCCCCACGTTGCCTCCCTGGGGAGGGGGAGAGCAGGGCTTTTAAGGCTGGGGGGCGCACGGAAGATGCCTCCCGACAGACTAGGGGCGCTGGTTTGGCAGCAGGGAAGACTCTGGAATGGGGCTGGCAGTCAGAGGGGGCTGGTGTTGGCATCTGGGGAGGGCAGATGTGCTGGCAGAACAGACCCCCACATGGCTCCAAGAGAGCTGGCGGCCCTCCCCCTCCCTGGCAGTGTGAGCTCGCAGGGGCAGGAAGGGTAGGAGGCCTTGTGCTTGTTGGTGGTGGGGGGGCGAGGCTGGGCAGGCGTTCTGACTGGCCGCCCCAGTAGATGGGGGTCAGGGGACGGGGGCTCTCCCACTGCTGGCCCCTGGAAGGAGTAGGCAGGAGATTCTGTCATGTTGGGGCCGCCCTGAGACCGCCGACACCCTGCACTTGACCCTTCCCACACCGGTGCCCACCCTCGCCCCGCGGCCCTGGCCCCAGTGGGCCAGAGCAAGTGCCAGTCTCTTGGAGCGCTCTGCATAAGTCCTGGCAGCAGCAGAGAGCTCCTCCAGCTGGGCCGGGCTGCAGCGCCTCCTGACCCCAACGGGCCTGGGCTCCATGGGCAGGGGGGCTCAGATGGTGGTGTAGACATAGACAAAGATGATGACCAGGAGATTGAGGATGGTGCCCACGATGCCCAGCATGGCCAGAACCCGCTCCTCCTGGTCCTCCTTGGACTCCTGCGGCCGCCCGGAGCTGGGCCCCTCGCCTGCCCCTGCAGCGCCCGGCCCCATGGTCACGTCCAGCTTCTCAAACCGCAGCTTCAGGTCGACCTGCTGAGGAGGAGGAGGAGGAAGAGAGTGAAGCCATGGGGGGTGGGGGAGGGGGTCTGGTGACAGTAGCTCTGCCCAGCCTTCCTCCCGTTCCACAGCCTCCCAAACCGGCCCCCTGGCCCCTCCCTCAGAGGAGGGGGCCACAGCACTGGAAGGCCTGCATCACTCATGGCACCTGGGCAGCCCCTTGGCTTCACCTCCCCTTCGGGACGCTCTCCTGGTGGTGTGTGTGGGGGAGGGGGGAGAGAAGCTCAGCAGCCAGCATGTTGGGCTCAGGTCACCTCCAAGGGCTTCCTCTCATGTCGCAGGACAGGGAGGGAGGGGCACTTACCCACTCACTGACCTCCTTGGGTGGTGGGCCCAACAGGTGTGCGCCTCCTTTCCACCCCCAGGGACGCCCTACCTGGCTTGGAGGAGCCGGGCCCAGGTGCCAAGGAGGTATCTCTGGGGTGTTGGGGCCCCTTCCCCACCTTCTTGTCTAGGCAACACACAAGCCAGCTTCCCTCTGAAGCAGAACCCCCTCCGCTAAGAGGCCACACTTCACCAGTCCATGGGGGCGCAGGAGCCCCACTGCAGGCCTTGGCCACCAGCCCCAAGGCCTCACCTTTTCCTGCACAGCCTTCCAGGGGAGCGGAAAGACACTTTGTGGGATTTTGGGGGGGGGATAAGTGTGGGGCTGAGCTTATACTGATACATGATATTCTTTCTACTTACTGTGAATTGTCAGGAGGTGTAAAAGAAGTCTAGAAATAAGCACTAAATAAAATAAAATAAAAACCATCTCCAAACAACTGGGAAGTGGTGAGAAGCAGCACCCTGACCACAGAGCTAACCCAAGCTTACGCAGAGCTAACCCTGGCCACAGAGCTAACCCACTGCTTACGCAGGATTTCAAAAGAGGGAATTTCACCCACATGCATCTCATCCCCTTCAGACACCTTGGGATAGTGCTTGAACCTTCCGTAGCCCCTGAACGGAGTGCCAGATCCTTAGATCCCAAGGGGATCCATTCTCAGAAGAGTGTTGCATTTTTGCCTCAATTGGCCTCCTGCAGCTCAGACCAGGGCAGATTCTGCACTTACTTTATTTATTTCATTGTCAATCCTGTTGAATTCAGATCGATTTGAACTCAGATCTTCCTCTCCCCCCCCCATTGAAACAGGAACGTGTTCTGCACGTGGTTCGGGTAGTTCAGAAGGTGGGGGGGAGCCAAGCCTCTTTCTTTCTTTTCTTGAAGGGGGGGGGGAGAGAAGCCAAGCAGGGAGCCTCTTTCTTTTCTTGGAGTGGGGGGGGGGAGAGGATCGAAGAAGTTAGAGGAAGGAGAAAAAATCCAAGACCGACAGAAGTTGAGAGAAATTAGGGGCTTCTCCTTTAAAGCAAGCTTGTCACATGACCAGCTTTGGCAAATCAGGGGTTCTCTACTACCGAGCAAAGCCCAGATTCAAAACAGCCTGCTTTCTCAATTTGATTTAAAAAATATTGAGCATTAAAAGCACTCTAAGATATCGCACAATAAAGGTAGGGTCACTCCAGATCATTCCTTCTTGTTGCAGAAGGAAAATTTAAATCGCAGCCGCAGGTCCCTGTGAAGCTCAAGACTGCTGATTTGTGCCACCGAGACGATGCAGGGGTTGGAGCAGTGGCACAATCTGCAGTGTGCGTGTGTGCGTGTGCGTGTGGGAGACGTGACAGAGATCTATGACCCTTAGGCCTTGCGGGAAGAGCACGGAACACGCACTTCTCCTCCACACCACATCTAAGGAGCTAACCGAGGACCCTGCCTCAGGTGGTCATTGGACGCAGGATGAGGCTCCTCCACGGCTGTTTGGCAGGCTTGCGCCTGGGAAGCTGTGGGGTCAGAGACAGCTGGGCAGCCTCGGGGGTGGCTGGGGAGAGGCACTCTGAGGAGAGCTGTGAGAAGCCAGATGGCGGACAAGTAGGCCCTTCAGGAGGGTTCGACAGACGGCAGAGAAATCACGGGAGCAGCCCACCTAGTCAGACTGACAAAGGGAAGCCGACTCCATTTGGTTGCAGCCTTTGCTGCCAGGGTTCATTCTGCCACTTCCAGCGGCTGCTTCGGAGAAACCTGCTTCTTGTTCTGGGATCCTGGCCTGGTGGGGCTGCTCTCTGCACCCTCCTTTCGAGAGGACGGCCTGAGACATGGCGACTCGGAACAGCCATGCAGGGGCCGATGCCCGGGGGGGGGGGAGAAGGGGCCCTTGGTGCAGGGCAGAGTGTTGCCCCTCTCCAAGAGGGTCTGGGGGTTAGCCCAGACCTACAGTCAGAGTGGGGGGGGGGCTCAAGCCCCCTGCAGAAAATACAGGTCCATTTATCTTTGAACTCAGAAAGTCTTTTAATTGTCAGCAAAGTTGCAAAGGTGGCTGTTTGAGACTTGCTTGAGCAGGGAGCAAACATGACCCAATAGAATGTTGGCACACCTGCACGTGATTTCATGCAAACATGCTAAGAGTCAACCACTTCACCGTGGAATCGTCGCATTTATAAAAAACCGTCATGCAGAAGCTACTCAGATTTCTGTGAATAGAGCATCAAAGAACGCGTGTGAGCTCTCTCTCTCTCTCTCTCTGTCTCTCTCTCGGGCTTCCAAGTCTTTCCCAAGCATTCTTTAAAGCTCATTTATTGAATCATACTGGAGAACTGTTAGGAGGCTTGACTTTCCTTGCCGGCAGTCTTTCAGAGATTCTAGGTTTAACTTGGTCTGGTTCCTAATTTTTTATCCCCGAGCCTCCTGTGGTGCAGAGTGGTAAGGCAGCAGACATGCAGTCTGAAGCTCTGCCTATGAGGCTGGGAATTCAATCCCAGCAGACGGCTCAAGGTTGACTCAGCCTTCCATCCGAGGTCGCTTGCTGCTGGGGGGTAAACGGTAATGACTGGGGAAGGCACTGGCAAACCACCCCGTATTGAGTCTGCCATGAAAACGCTGGAGGGCGTCACCCCAACGGGTCAGACGTGACCCGGTGCTTGGACAGGGGATACCTTTACCTTTAAGAAAGAGAATTGTGTCTTTCTTCAATAAATACTATTAACTGGTTGAGGGCTTCCGTCTGGTCAGCTGGTGCAGGGACCCACTTAGTAGTCTTCTCCCATGGCAGGTAATGTGGTCCCTCCCCCGGGCCTCGTCTGCACAGAACTTTTTGAAGCCTTTGGGAAACACGTGGTGAAGAAGTGTCTCAGCACTTTACACTGGACAGGCCTGCAGGTGCCTGTGCCTGTGGGCAGAAGTCACTACCTGGCCTTGGATCTGCTCTTTCCCCGTCTCCACCTGGCCTGGTGTGCCGCTGGCAGAGGAAGGCCCACTCTGGGCCAGACCACCCAGAGGCAGTGGCCAGGATGCGGTTCTCCAAGACTTCCCCCTGGAGATGGCGGCAGGAGGCGTGGGGACCCTGCTTGTGGGCTGGGAGGAGAGTGCAAGACTTACCACACACTGCATCAGGAACAGGAGGGGGGTCCCAGAAGCACCTCATGCAGCCCCTCTTTGGTCCACATCAGACAGACTCAGGCAACAAGGGGCTGCAGAGACAAGGTGCCCGGCGGTTAGAAGGCCACATGTTGGAGCTGGAGTCCACGGCCAGGGGGCAGCGGAGAACTGCGCTTCTATCACTGGAGCAACAGCAAGAGGGTGAAAAATGGGCACTTGTTTGTTCTGGGGAGTGGGGACCCAAGGGTACAAAAGTGTCTGGGTGTGTGTGTGGAGAGTGAATCAGCTGCTGTCCACCAAAAGGAGGAGGAGGAGGAGGAGGAGGAGGAGGAGGAGGAGGAGGAGGAGGAGGAGGAGGAGGGAGAGCTCTTCCAATCTGACCCAAATTCCATGTTGCAGAACCAGTGATACATCTGAGCACCTCTGGGGCTTTCTGGCTTTCTCTAGTCTTTCTCAGACATGCTTTGCTCTGACATTTTGGGGCAAACTGCACACAATCCTGGAGGGTCGCCGCCAGCGGACTGGGAAATTTGGATTTCTATTTTCTCAGCCTGGTCACCACAACAGCCATTTCCTCCCCCAGCTGCCAGCGGATGGCTTTTGCTGCCTTTAAAAGCCAGAACTAAAATACTTATATTTATTTATTTATTATATTTATATACCGCCCTTCCGGGGGCTCAGGGCGGTATTTATATACTGTTGGGATGCCAGGTGTGGCCGGTTCTCTGAATTGTTAGGAAACCCAAGGTTGGGCTGCAAAAATACCTTTTAAATTTTTTTACAAATATTTATGAAATAAAGTAATAGAATCATAGAATCATAGAGTTGGAAGGAGCCACACAGAGGGGCCATCTAGTCCACTAATTCAACATATTACAAACATGGTCATCATAATTTTAAAACAACACATTTCTAACGGCACATGAAACAGACCAACAGAATGGACCAAGTGCGTTTCGACCCCAAGAGGTCTTCCTTAGTGGTCAAATTATTGTGAGGACTCGTGTGTGGACTCATGTATAAAATCAAAAGCCTTGCTGGGTGGCCAGGAAAAATCTGTGAGGTATCTGATTTGGAGCCCACCTTCTAAATATGTACGTTCTGAGGCCATTCCTCTCAGCTTTTGCCCAAATCAAGAGTGCATTCCCATGTGTGTCAGAAAAAGCTTTGTCCTCTGAATCCCCAGCCTTGATTTAAAAATAGGTACGCTTCTGCCCTTTCTGTTGTAGAGATATAACAATAAGTGTGTATCTCTGCAAGAGGCTGAAAACTGGCTTGTTTTTTCAAAGGAAAGCTGGGAATTCAGAGAACCTGATCTGCCTATTAGTAAATCTTCATATCAATGTAACAAAGTCCCTTTAAAAATAGTTCTTTTGAAACACAAACAAGAAACCAAAAGGAAAATATCCCTCAAAATCCAGCAACTGATATAAAGGAACCTACAAACAAAAATATAAGATATGGCAGATCCTGGAAACTTTAATTGAATCGATGCTGACAAGTAAGCATTGTTGATTCATAAATACAGGGAAGGAGAAGATAGACAAGGAGTCTGATTTGGCCAAAAGCAACAGGATGTGCACTTAGCGATTTTCTACCTGCATTCTCTATAGACTTCTTGCAACTTATTCAGCAAAAAAAAAAAAAAAAAAAAAAATGTTCAGGACACCATACTGACATGATGTGCTTATTTTTGGATATTTGGAAAGGTTTTATAGAAACGTCAGTGTAGTTCTGCCATAACCATATTCTGGAGGGGATTTTTTGAAAATCCAAACACCCTGGAGGGAGAGGGGAGGGGGTGGGCACGTGGGGAACTGGGCAGGGAACTGGGAGAAACCTGCTGTGTGTGAGCCCTGTTGCTCTTGTAGCAGCAAGGAGGAAACCACAGCATCCCACTACTGTGGGAAAGCACCAGTGTGTCAGGAGCCAGGGGCGGGAGGGCCTTCCTTGTGCCCTCAGAATACAGCTCCCAAACCTCGTATTTCTGGCCGATGGCACCCACAAGGAGCACGGGATTGTGGCCCTCCTTCTCTCCAGGCAGGCAGCCCCACACAAGCCCCACATCCGCAGACATTCGGCTCATGTGGAACTCCAATGCAGAACTACCCCCCCTGCCCCCTTCCCTACTCACCTCTGTTCCCCGAGGCAGAGGCCTGCGCCTGGGCAGTGGCACTGGGAGGACCCTCTTGCAGCCCCAGGCTGAGTCCACGCACAGCCAGCCACTGCTGCCACCAAGGCTTGGGTGAGGGCCTGCCCCGTTCTGCCCCACCAAAGCGGGGGGCAACGTCACACAGCACTGCTCCCACCCCCTGCCCGGGCTGCCTGGCATGCTGGCCTCCCTACCTGTGCGGGGGCCTTGCCAAAGGTGTTGTTGATCTTCGGCTCACCGTCCCTGCAGCCCCCCATGACAAGGGTCCCCGAAGACGCCTCTCAGGGGCCGGTGCCTGGAAAGGGGAGAGCACAGTGACCTGGCCCTGGCGCTAGGTATGGGCAGCGGCCCTGCCCAGGGGCACAGCCCCTCCTGCTTCCGGGCTTCATCCAGGGCCTGCGTGCCAGCCAGCTTCTGCCGTTGCTCCCGAGCACGGTGACGCTCTCCTCTGCGCCCTCCCGTCAACTGTGCCACGGCAGCGCCTAGAATGGCGCCCCCCCTGCCTGGCTCCCCCCCCACCCCTGGCAGGGCCACCCTGGCCCCCTCTGCGCCTGGCAGCAGCCCAGACCAGCCCCGTCTGCTTACCCCAGCCCTGGCCTGGAGCTCCAGGGGTGCCTCACAGGGCTCCTACGCCTCCTCCTGATGCTGCTTTGGAGCGGACCGGGGGTTCCCGTGCCCCCCCCCCGCCAGCCGAGCGCCTCTGCATCGGCCAGAGCCAGTTGCTAGGCAACCGCCTCTCGGAGTTACATTCTGCATTGTGACGGATGGACAGACGGACGGACAGACGGGACCCAGGCAAGGGGGAGGAGGGAGGGGGCGCTGCCGGTCAGAACGGGGGTGGCACCACACTGGGGGCCTGATGCTCCCATCGCCCATGACTCTCCCTTGCCGATGACCTCCTCATGTATCAGGCACTCCATGTGCAGTGTGCAACAACCGACGGCAGATATCCCCCCCACCCCCCGCAAAGGAGCCAGGTGGGTGGGCACCCGACATCGCCTGCCCTGCAGCTTCCTGCTGCCCCTGGGCCACAGGGAGGCACGGAAGGATGGAAGGGCTTCCTTCGGGCTCCTTTCACAGGGACAACCCACCTCCTCCCCCACTGTGTGGGAGGGCAGGCTAATGAAAGCCAAAGGAACCCCCTCCTCTGGTCTGTGTGGTCAGCAGGTCTGGGGGCACCCACAACCCCTCCAGGCCGCACAATGAGGGTCAATCCCAGGGTCATTCTGGGCTCATGCTATGTCCACCCCCCCCATGCCTACGCGGGCCAAGGCTGGAGGGATGTGTGGACATCAGCTGGCAGGTGGGGAGGCCTGGCCAGTGGGCTTGTCCCACCCAGAGGCCCCCCATCATGCCTGGCTGCCTCCCCCCCCACACACACACACACAGCAGCAGCATTCTGTCAGGATTACATAAACGGGGGGGGGGGGAGATGGGCTCCAGAGCAGAGCTGGCAGAGCTGAACTCTCAGGCCACTGTTACATAAATGCAGTCCGAGGAGGGTGGGCTGCTCTGGCCCTGAGGGAGGGGCATCTGTTCACGTCTGCTGGCAGCCCCTCCCATCAGGATCCAAGCAGGAGGGGGCATTCCAGGCCCGGCAAGGTCTGGGGCCTTCTAAGCAATAACTCCCCCATCTCTGGGAGACGACAGTGCAAGAAAAGCAGGGACCTGGCTGGGGGGCACCAGAGAAGGCCCTTGGGAGAATAGGGACCTTGTCAGACCCCACCCCCATCACACCTGCGGGGGAGATTCACCTGGCTCCTCACCCCCACCCGCTCCACAAAAAGCACAGGGGCCCAGTGACACCCCTAGCCCACCCCCAGTCCCAAGGTGACCACAGTGGAACAGAGCTGGGCCACACAGCAGAGGCAGAACAGGCCGCTGGTCTCTGCATTCAGAAAACGGAACTGCGGGAGCCAGGAGGAGGAAAGCAGACCCCCCCCCCAAAAAAAAACACAAACACAGCCTGCAGTCGCCCACCCAGGGGCCCATCTCCTGCACTCTGGGGAAGGCCGGCAGGCAGGCAGGCAGGCAGGGCATCAGAGCTGGGGGCAGCAAAGACTTCAGGAGCTGCCCACACCAACCCTCCAAAACGAAGCCCACTCCCAAAGGCACAGGGGACGGGGAAAGAGGCAGAGGAGAGGCCAGCTGGCAACAGCACTGGAGAGACCACCCTTCAGAGCCCACTCTGCCCCACTGGAGCCATATGCAATAAAAGAGGCGGGCCTAGCATGGTGCTCCTGTCTCCTCCACCTTCCACCTGGGGTGGCTTTAAGAGGTCAGGGCCGGAGCTCATGGGGCTCCCCTTCCAGCGGACGATGTCCAGCAGCCACTCAGCCTACGGCCTGGCTGGCAGGGAGCGGGGATCTCTGGGACGCTCCTCTCCCTTCACCCCCCTCCCCAGACCTTTCTGTCTCCTTGTACGCCACCATGCAAAGGAGCCCCCCCCCCCCCCCCGATCGGAGCCTGGGCTTCCCATTTCCCCCCCCCTTCCGCGCCCCACCCTGCAGCTCCCTCCCTCCCTCCCCAGGGACTCCAGAAGGCAGCAAGGGGGTCTGTCTCCCTCCCTCCAAGCTTGTTTATTGCCACCAAAAAGGACGGTAACAGTGGATCGGTCTTGCTCACAGACAGATTTGGCTTTTGGCAGAGAGTCGCTGGCCCCCCATCCCGAGAGGGGGGAGTCTCAGCAGCAGCAACCCATGGGGGTGGGAACTCCGATGGGAAGTCCTTTGGTGGGAGGAGGGCAGCATCCCTGAGTGCTTTGGCAGGGGAGGGTGGGTGGGCTGGAGAACGGGCACAGAATGGGGAGCGGGGCTTTGCTTTGGCATTGTGTTGTCATACAGGCAGCAGTCGAGATCTGCACCCAGACCCCAGCCCATCTGCAGGAGGGCCAGAGCTGAGGAGCGGGCGGGCGGGCGGGCGGCGGCCTCCCCAGGGCGCTTCCGGTCCCACCACGAAGCCCAGGGGTGGGGGCAAGTCAGAAAGAGGTTTCGCTGAGCGGTCGCCTGGGGGTGGCCAGGGGGAAGGTCGGCTCTGTCGCACCGGGGCTCCTGCTTGCCGGTCTTGGGGGTCCGGCGCCCGCCGAATGCCGTCCGGGCCTGGCCCCGGCCCCCGTCTCCCTGGCGTGGCTGGCCATGCGTCCCTCAGGCGGGGCAAACTCCCGGCACTGCTCGGCAAAGGCCCCCGCCCCACGCCCTTGGTCCACACCTCCTGGCAGACAGCTGGCACCGGGGACAGGCTGGGCTGGATGGCGGGGGAGGCCTGGGGAGCCCAGAGCCGACTTCTCTTGGACCCCTGCCACCTCGGGCATCTGGCAACTGCTGGAAAAGGGGGGGGGATGACATCAGAACTGCAAAGTGGATGGGTTGAGAAGCCCCTCCCCCCTGTGGGACCCCAAAGAACCAACAGGGTCCCAAACCCCGGGCAGCAATGCCCCCCCCCCACCTGGGAGTCATGCCCCACATGAGCCCCATCCCTCCAGCCTCCTGCAAGAGGCCAGAAGCTCAGGCCTGCCCTCCCCCTCCTCCCAGCCCTGGGCCCACCTATCTGGGGCTGACGGCAGGGGGGGTAACCGTGGGGGTGCAGACCTCGCAGTGGGGGGCTCCGGGGCGTGTATGAGCGCCAAGTCACAATGGCCCAGTTCTCGCAAGAGCTCCTCCTCCGCGAGACCGCCAGCGTCTGCGGGAAAGGCAGGAGGGAAAGGCGTGGCTGGGGGCTCCAGGAGCAGGCCACGCCCATCCGGCCGCTGGGCTCCACCAGGGGGCACCGCTACCTCCCCCCCTCCCCTCCCCTCCCCTCCCCTCCCCTCCCCTCCCCGGCAGGACCTGGCTCCCGCTCCAGCATCTCCATGGCTGTGGTAAGGTCCCACATCTGAACGCTGCCGTTGCTGTGGCCAGTGAAGAGGTGACGGCACGGGCGGGAGCCAATGCGGCTGGACCCCTCGCATTCCTGCACCATGAAGGCTGTGATGGGAGCCCCGTCCACAGAGGAGACTTCGCAGATCCTGCGTGGGGGGGGGAGGGACAGACTGCTCAGCCCCACCTGCCCCGGCAGGGCTCTTGTGGGCAGGGCGGGAGGCCGGGCAGCTTCTCCTCCTGCCCTGCTGAGGCTCCCAAGGCCCCCTTGGCCTGGCTGCACGTCTCCGTATAGCCAGGCCTCCGCTCCCAAAGCAGCAAGCCCCAAGTAAGAGGGGCAGCCAAGGCTGCGAGGGCCGGAGCTCTGCAGGTGGTGCGGAGGGCGGGGGGCCTGCGGGAGGCATGGAGCTGCCCCCCCTGCCCTCCCACCTTCTCTGGGCCCGACTCACCTTCTGCCCGTGGAAGAGAGGCGCACGTAGAGCTTGCTGGCCTCCGGTGCCACTTTCTGAAGGAACACCTGCTGGTCGTCTCGCTCCCCAAAAGGTCCTGCATGGGATGGAGGGGGTGGGGGCAGAGTCTAGACACAGGGGGGAGGGAGGGAGGGAGGGGCCACCCTGCTGTGGTCCCCCCCCCCCCCGGGCCCCACTTACCTATGTCAGTGCCGGCACTGCAGCCCCCCTGGGTGTCCCTAGACTCCAAGGCAAAGATTTTGAAGGAGGCCAGCGGGGTGGAGCCCGGCTGCGTAGAGATCATCCCCCGGAAGCGAGTCACGGTCCACGTGCGGACGTGATTGTTGTCGGCACAGACTGGGGGCGGGAGGAGATGCAGTGAAGGCGGTAGGGGGGCAGGGTCCCCTCCCCCCAGCAGGCACGCAGCCTTTCACCCCCCCCCCCCCCGCCTCTCCAGCCGCCTATACCTGAGATCAGGTGCTTCTCAGACAGCATCACCTTGGTGACCGGGCTGCGATGGACCGCAAATGTCTGGAAGAGCTGGGGACCCGAGCCCACCGTCTCCGGGTGCTGGACGATCACCCGGACCCTCCCAGAGCTGGTGCCGTAGGCAATCTCGACCCAGTTCCCACTGTTACCTGCGCCAGCAAGTACGGCCGCAGCTCAGAGGACAGTCGCACCAACCGGGAAGGCCGGGGGAGGGGGGGGGGGAGATTAGGTGCCGGAGCACAGCAGGGCAGGGTGGAAGCAGGGCCAGGGGACAATAATTTTAAAAAAAATATTATTTCAGCCCCGCTCTGGACATCGGGCAGCCGAGCCCGGCAGGAGTGGCCCTTTGGACCGAGGCTGGCCGGGGTGGGGGTGGCTCTGGACCGTTCAGCCAGCAAGAGGGGCCGGGAGGGGGGGGGAGTCCAGGCTTACTGTTCTTGGGGGTGAGGTAGACGCTCAAGGCAGTGACGGCCTCCTCAGAGGGATCGCGGTACAACTCTGTCACCAGCAGGTCGTTGTCCTTCATGCGCAGGGGGAACTTCTGGACATCTGCATGGAATGGAGGGTGTGTAGCAGCCACCCTCTGGCCCACTGCCGGATGCGAGGGCCCCACCCCAGCCTCCTCCGGCCCCCTCCCTCCTCACCTCCCGCCCAGACCTCACTGCGGCTTCAGCCCCGAGGGCAATGGGGCAGAGGCAGCAGCCCCCTGGCACCTCCACGTCTGGCCAGCTGCCCTCACTCACCAACATAGTAGATGGATCCGTTGTTGCAGCCCAGCAATAAGCAGGACCCAGCTGCGTCGTAGCTGTTGATGGGGCTGACGTCCTGGGTCTAGAGGGAGGGGGGGGGGGTCAGCCACTGAGGCCCAGCCTGCCCACAGCACTGCCCACTGCAGGGCCCTGGCACCCCAAGGACCTTTGATCATTTTGCAAGACAAGCCACAAAACAGACATTACATTTGGAACGATGCTTTATTCTACTTTCCTGGGATAGCCACTTTCGACTCTCCTTTCGGCTTGCATTCTCTTTGAATCGTCGGCCTCTCGCTATTTCTACTCAAAGGACCCTGGCAGGCGGGCACCCAACAGGAAGAGCCTCCAGGAAGCCAGGCACCAAGAGGAACTCCCAGAATGCTTTGCTCAGGATGGGTTTCTGCAAGGGACGGCCCAACATGCCAGGGGGAGTGGAGCCACCCCAGCCGAGGAAAAGTGTGCCTGCCCCAGGTGCAATTCTTTCCAAATGCCAGGGGCCTGACCCGCCCCCACACACACACCTGCCAGTGCTTGGTGACGGCGTTCCAGACACCGATCTTGCCCGTGTGGCTGGTCGCGATGAGCTGGCTGCCCACAAACAGGAGGCCATCCACAGAGACTCCCAGGTGGAAGATTCCTAGCAGGGGGAGGAAGAAAAGGAGCCATTGGGTGAGACTCCAACTGAGCCAAGACAGAAGGAGCTGAGATCAGGTGGTCCAGCCAAGCCTAGACACCCCCCTCCCCTCAAACCACAGGCTCTCCCAGGCCAGGGGGGGCAGGCCTGTGTGTGGGGGAAATGGAGCGCTTAGTCTGGGGTTCCATCTCTGGTGACTCCCTGAACAGGGCTCTTGAGCGCCCCACTGCCTACCCAGCCCCTTTAAATGATGCAGAGCAGAGGGCAGTGGGCTTCCTGGCTCAGCGGATGGGGCAGGGGTGGGTGGGTCCCTCTGGGACTTCTGCGGGATTCCTTGCCCTCACCTATCTCCACGCCGCTCCCGTCAGGCTGCAGGGCCCAAAGGACAATCTCGCTGCTCGATGCAGCCGCCACCATCTTGTCATTGTCCCCCAGCGAGCCGCCAATGACCCGAGCATTCAGGGCCACGCGCTCAATGACCCAGTCCAGCTGGGGGCTGCAGAAGGCCAGCCCCCACCCAGAGGTCTCCTTCAGCCTGCAGGTGAGAGGTCAGGCAGGAGGTGCTCAGGGGGAGCCGTGGAGGACCGCCCCCCCTCCCCTGGCTGGCAACCTTACCTGTAACAGACCAGGAATTGAGCGTAGGCCACAGCGATCCAGTTATGATGCCCGCAAATGAGGTGCACCGTGCCTGGGTCGCTGGTGGCACCTACAGAAAGAGGGAGAAGGCAAGTCTAGCACAGCGGGCACACTGGAGCGGGGCCCCTATGCCACCCAGCGGCTCGGGCAGCCACGCCTCCCCAGCCCCGATCACAGCCTGGCTTTTTAAAAATTATTATTATTATTTAGATGTATTTCCCGCCAGGCTTGCTGTGAAGCGAATGAGGAGGGGAGAAGACCACCCGGAGCCTGGCTGGAAGACTGGGGCAGCCACGCGCCCCAGAAGCCGCCTCTCCCAGTGCAGATGCCAAGTTGGCAGCGGGAATGGAGCCCCCAAAGCGGCCCTCTCTCCTTCCCCTGCGAATCTGGATTGCCTTCAAGGGGCTTAGGGGCAGCAGCCCCGAGGCTGACAGGGGCCGGCCTGACAGAGGGCTGGAATGAGGCCCGAGCCTCTCACCGCTTGGCCGCACTGTCTCTCACCTGGCTGGGCTCATATGCCTGCCACGGGGCTCTCGGCCTCTCTCCTGGGGCCTCAAATCCAAGAGGGTTCTTCCGCAAGCCTTGGCCAATGGGAACACGGCGTGGCTGAGTTCCTCCGTGCAGCAAGGGTCTTTTTACTCCCATTGTGCAACCCGGGAGAATGGAGGCGGAGCCCCTGTGCCTAGGGGCTCACAGGCACGTCAGCCAGCACGCATCTCTCGCAGGGCACCTACCAGCGCTTGGGCCTCTCTCTTCCAGCAGCCGTCCCAGCAGCCCGGCATTGCCAAGGTTGGGGGGCATGGTGTTGCTCCGCCGCACAAGCCCCCTCTCGGAGAGGCTCCCTGGCCTGACGGCCAGCTGTGGCCCTGCAACGCTGTGACGATTCCACCGCTTGGCAGGAAGCACTGCAGAGGACCAGAGGGGAGGCGAGGGGAGGAGTGGCCAGGGTCAGCTGCGAGGGACTGCTCCCACACCCCAGCCCTACTCCTGCCTGCCCCTTTCGACCCCTGGGCTCCAGGCCCAACAGCACGTGGTCCTTCCCTCACCTGGAGAGGGCAGGTAGCCATTGAACAGGACACTCCCGCAGGACGAGCGCTCCAGCTCACTGAGCAGCTGCAGGCGGCGAACTGGGCAGGATGAGACCAAGACAGGGGATGAGCTGTGGGAGGACTTTGAACCCTGACCCCACTGACATGGGGCCCAATGGGGGGCCCCCTTGGGAAGAAGGCTATTAAACTGGAGGCAATAAGATGGGACAAGCCCCAGAGACAACTGCAAGGAGCTGCAAGCCCACCCTGGCCACCCCCTGCGAGTCCCCTGACAACGCTCAGGGCGCACCTAGTGGAGCGATCCCGTAGAATTCCGCTTCGTGCAGCAGCAAGGAGATGTTGGTTCCCCTACAGCACAACACAGACGGTAAGGAGAGCACCTGCTCTGAACAGCCACCCCCCCCCCACAGAACCCCCCAGCATCTACAATGGGCCTGCTCTGAGGAGGAGTCGTGCAGCCCCAGGCATCTCCCCTTTTGTGGTCTGATCTCAGAATGGGAAGACCGGAGACAAGATTGCAGCAGGTCAGGGAGGGTGATGAGCCTCCTGCAGAAGGGGAATCCAGACCCAGTGAGCCAGGAACAACTCCACTGGACTGGGCACCGAACACATGTGGCAGAGGCAAGGAAGCACACCTGCTCTGCCCTGGTTAGGACCTGGTGATTGGAAAGCCCCCCCCCCCATGCCTATCCCTCCCCCAGCTACACCCTCCACTCATACCTGAGGTCAAGCTCTTTGGTCCGGAGAAAGTTCAGGATGGGAACAAAGATGTCAGGGTCCCGATCAATGAAGATCTGGGAGAAAGCAACAGGCCTTGTGTTCATCTCCTTCCTGCTGGGAGGACTGGCAGCCACAAAGAAGCTCTTGCCAAGGGCCGTTCCTGTGACCGAGACCCCACTGAGCTCCTATGTAGACACTCCCTGCAGAAGGCTTCCAGGGCAGGCACCTACCACGTCTGAAGTTGCCACAACCCAGCCACGGTGAAAGGTTTTCCTCACGACTGGCAACCAGACAGGCTGGCCCTGGCCACACTTGGACAAAAATGTGTGTTTCATTCCAAAAGGCAGCCCAGGGCCTGTAAAGGAGGGTCTGTTGGGACCCAAGCTGATGGAGGACCAAGAGCAGCTTCAAGAGTCCCAGGCGAGTTCACAGCAGTGGCCTCTTGGCCTTCTGGCTCCTCTTAGCATTTCACCTGCCCGCTGCAAAACAGGCCAAGGACAGGCAATCCTTTACCCAGCCCGAGAGCTGGCACGAGGAATGCTACGCACAGGGCAGCCCTTTCAGGGGGAGCCCCACAAGTGTCGAAAACCTCCTCGCTGCTCATCTTCAGGAGAAAGCTGCTGATAGTTTTATTTAGGACTACATTTGTTTGACTTAATTTTTATTAATTGGTGGTCCTAATTGACCTTACTTAAAAATTGTAACTTTTAATGGGTTTTAATTACTGCTTTTTTTTTGGGGGGGGGGGTTACACTGTAAGCTGCCTTAAGTTTCAGAAGTTAGAAAGTCAGCTAGCAATTATTATTTTAAATAAATACACTCTACCAAGACGGAAGGCATTCGCCATTGAGGTACCCCAGGTTTCTGCAGCCTGGCCCCAACACCCACAATATGTCCAAAGCACTCTTCTGGCTCCAGCTTTAGGGAGGTTGAGAAAAAGGTCTTCTAATTTACTCACAGCCCCCGTTTCATCCTTCAGGGTGGAGATCCGGCCACTGAGGAGGCTGCAAATCAGACAGAGGGCAGGAATGAGACCCCAAAATCAGTGCCTGAATCAGTGCAGACTGGGCAGCAGAGCGGAGGCACGAGAGTCCCTTCAATGGAGGCCCATCCTGCTCTTGACAGCTGCAGGAGGAACAGCCAGGCTGCCTCTAGCAGAGTCTCAGTCCCCTCCCTGCTCTCCCCCAAGCGAGGGCGGCCAGTGCTTCGGCTAGTCCTGGGTGCTGCTGACGTGCAGTAGCAGCCTCACTGGCCTTTCTCCCCAGGCTGGGGCTGGCAAGGGCAGGAGGGGTGAGGAGGGCAGCGGGTCTCCCCAGCGCAGGAGGGGGGGGGGCGCTCCAGCCACGTACCTGGAGAAGAAGGAGTCGGGGGCCCAGGTGAGGGTCTGCCGGGAGGTGCTGAACCTGCGGGGAGGGGGAAGGGAGCCGTCAGCTGGACCACGCGGGACCCTCCAACCTCTCTCGGCGCCCGCAGGGGACAGGCTGGCCTACTCCGCCGGGCTGTTGTGAGGCCGGGACCAGGTAGGGGAGGGAGGAGAGGGGGAGGCGTGGCCAGCACAACGCGTCATTGGGCGAGGAGAGCCCGCCCAGTCACCCCTCCCCACAACAGCCCCGCGAGGTCGGCCGGCCGGCCGGGAAGGGAAAGCGCCTCTGCGGGCGGGACTCGCCTCCTTCCGCCCACGTTCAGCGGCACCAGCTCCGCCGCGCCGCCGCCCCCTCCTCCTCCCCGGCCCGGCCGCCCCCTCCTCCCCGGCCCCGCCATGGCCCGGCTGCAGGCGGCGGCGCTTCCGGGTCCTGAGCCCCGCCTTTGGGAGGCCCGCCCCCCCGAGGCCACCATTGGTCGCGACGCGCTCCGGCCGTCCCGCTCCGCCGCCGATTGGTGGGCGCGCTTCCGCGCGGCCCTCAGCCTCGCCCAGCCCGCCCACCGGCGCTGCCCATTCGCTCCGGCGCGCAGCTCTCTCGGTGGCGATTGGTCAGGCCTCCCAAGGGCGGGGCTTGTTGCGCGTAAACAAACCGCGAGCGTCTCCGCCGTTCCTCCCGCCGATTGGATGGCTTTCAAAGGGCCCGCCTCTTCCCCATCCCCCATTGGGTATGGCTCGGCGAATCGCAGGCAGCGGCCCGGTAGGGTTAGCGGGTCGGCCATCGGAGTCAAAGGTTAAAAGTCGAGGCAGGGGATTCCAGGTAGACTGCGCCTGGTCTTGGAGTCTTGTCTGCCTGAGCCTCTCCTCGCCGGCCGCCCCTCCCGGCCCGTGCAGTGCTGGGGGGTATCAAGGTCCAGCGGATGCTGGCGCAGCCTCCGGGGAGCCCAGAGGGATGGGGGGACTGGCCAGGAGCCCGGAAGGAGGGGAAGGTCCTTCTGTCCGCCAAGGGCCTCCAACCGGCGGGACTCCCTGCCGCAGGAAGGGGCGGCTTCAGCCTGCCTGGCTGTGAGCCCAGCCAAGGGGGAGGTGGAGCCTTTGGCTGGGGCAGGGATGCTCCGCCTTCTGGGTGTTTCGGGGCCAGCAGTGGGGCGGTCTGCTGGAGTTCTGGCCCTGCTGGTGGACCTCCCGAGGGCCCCTGGGTTTTGGCCGCTTTATGGTGCAGGGGGGCCCTTGGCCTGACCCAGCAGGGCTTCTCTTACGTCCTTGTGGCTGTCAAGAGGCCTTTCCTCCTCTGTGGATTTGCTGAGCCCCATGAAAACTTTCCAGCCTATGCACAGGTGATTCTGTTGTTGCCATTTCCAAGAATCTTTGCACAGAAGAGAACCCACCCTGCCCAGTGGAGATAGGCACATGCAATGGGCTCTGGAAGAAAGTCCTCCCAGTGTTTTTTTACTTGCCAAGCTCTTCCCCTAATTACAGAACGCTGCGGCCCGGGTCTTCACAGCAACACCATGGTGGTACAACATTTGGCCCATCCTCCAACAGCTACGCTAGCTTCCCATCAAATTCTGGATCAGGCTTACAGTTCTGGTAATCACCTTTAAGGCCTCACGTGGTCTTGGCCCAGTGTACCTGAGGGGTCGCCTCTCTGCCTACACCACTCACTTATGCTCTGCTACCACCAACTGCCTAGTGATCCCTGGCCCCAGGGAAGCTTGCTTGACCTCAGTCAGGGCCAGAGCTCAGACCTGGTGGAAGGAGCTCCCAGAGGGGATCAAGGCCCCAATTCTGCAGGGCCTGCAAAAGGGAGCTCCTCCACCAGGCACTTGGCTGAGATTGACCTAAACCACTGCTTCCCATTGGCCCCCAAGCCTCCTTCCTACGACCACTACAAATCCACCCAACCTACTGGGCCTCAGTATGTTGAGCTGATGCTCTTTGCAGTTATTTAATGTTATTGTTGTTGTTGTTATCACCTTGTTATTACTACAAATGGAGTTACCTGTATCATTTCTTGTTTCATGTAAACCACCTGAGGCTTCAGGGATGGCAGAATATAAATACATAAGTAGATAGTCATCTAACAAATGCTGATTTTATGAACTTAGGTTTAGGATGACAGGTGAATTTCCTCCAGGCCAGGCTGGATTCTGGAGGTTTCTGGGGGTGGTGGTGGTGATGGGGTGGGGGGATCATTTGTGCATGAAATTGGGGTCACTGTGGGTGGGCAAGTGATTGTGAGTTCCTGCATTGTGGCCCTCGTGGTCACTTCCAATTTTATGATTCAAGGGCCAAAGGAAGTGCAAACCAAAAATGCTGTAGTGTTGTTCTTTTTCTATACAAGACAAAAAAGAGTTTATTTAAAGCAATTACAATATTTTACAGACTTCTGGATAATCAGGGAGCGGAGAGGGTCACAGAAGCAGCTGCCCCAACTTGGGGGGAGGGGGGCATGGTGGAAACTACACTTGGGAGGAGGGCAGCTTGGTCCGGCCTCTACAGGCCATGGTACCCCAGTGGCGAAAACTGCCCCAGAATTGTCTGTTGAGCGATTGTCTCTGTTGAGCAACCATTAAACTGAGCTTCACCAGGCCTCTGTGAGTGCATTAACCCCCTGATGACCAAGCATGCAGCTGGAATTGTGTAGACAAGTGGTGGCAAGTGAATTTCGGAGAGTGGCACTGAGGAGCTGGGGAGAGACAGCTGAGCCACGGGTGCCCAGGTGGGTGCCCAGGTGCTTTCCTGTCGTGGCAGGTTTGTTCCAGGACCCCCGTCCCTTGGGGAACAAGTTTGATTTCTTTCTTAATCCCCCCCCTGTCAGAAATCTCTGCAATGCTTTTGTTGTCGTGTTCGTATCAGTGGGCCCACCTGTCAGAAGTGGGTGCTTCCTCCATGTATTTTCTTAAGTGCCCTGTCTCTCTCTCTTTCATCTTTTGCCTTTCACAGGCATCTAGATTCCTGGCCATGTGACCTTTCATCTATGCCTGTATCTGTTCTGGTCTAGGGAGGTTGGGGTAAGAGTTCTGAAGAAAGCTAGCTGCGTTGGGAAGCCTCAGGGTCTTTCTTCTCTGCTACAGAGACTTGCTTTGGTTCTCACACAAAGATGTTGATAAATACTGTTGTGTCTTTGATCTGGCACAGCCTTTTCCCGCTCATACTCTCTCTTGGGGAGGCTGGCAGGGGACGGGGTCTAGAAGCGTCCTGTTGTTTTTGTTCCCTAATCTTGCCAACCTTCCAATCAGGTCGACTCCTCTGTTTTCCCCATTAATTGACCTTTGCACCAAGTCAGGGTCTGTTATTGTGGCAATGGGTGAAATCCTCATGCCGTTTAAAAGCTGGTTCAACCGGAGACTGCAGTTCCAGCATCGGCTTTGCCGCTAGAGCACATGGCTACAGTCGCCAGTTCTCCTGGCCATTACCTGTGAAAAGGTGTTGTTGAAAATGGATGTATTCATTCACCTCGCAGAGGGCAGTGCCTGCAAGAAGTGGGCTTCTGAGAAGAGTCTCTCTTGAGGCACAAGACAAGGAAAAGGGTGAAGTTGCTTCCCCTCCCACAACTGCCTCTTTGCATACAGGTGCCCCCCCCCCATCTCTGCAGCCCTTCAAGGAGGTGTTGGTGGGGGGATAAATCAGAGATTTCTGGCATCTCCCACAGTCCGAGTCCGTAGGCCAACCGGAAGGATGCTTGCCTCTGCTTCCGCACCCGTCTCCCAGTCTCCGGTGGACAGAAAAGCTCCTGCTGGCCAGGGGCTGCCCCTTGCCATGGCAGGTCTCCCACCAGTCCTCCCTCCCTGGACAGTGCTCTCTGCCAGGAGGTGGGCTGTGGCCCCTCGTGACTGTGGGCCAGAGGTTCCCACCTGTGCAGCTTCTGCACTGGGGTCTGTGCCTCCCTGCCCTCCTTGGCCTGGCCCCCGGAGGCTCTCCTGCCCGTTTATTGCATGAAGTCACAGCTCAGTGCCGCAAGACCTGACCCTTTGCCTCACTGGGCCCAAGGAATAGTGCAGAGTGGTAAGAGGGATATGGCTTGTTAACTGAAGGGTGTGTGTGTGTGTTGGTGTGTAAAGCTGCCCCTGACACGCCACTGGCTTGTGCTACTGCCTTGTGCTTTGGAGGCCCGGGCACTGCCCCAGCCTGGCAGCGGGAAAGCCAGAGAGCTGCCCAGCCCTAGGTTCCCTCTTTCAGCCTGGGAGCAGCAGGAGACTTAGTTGGCTGCTGCCCCAGCCTGCCCGGAAAGGGGATCTCCCTCTTGTAGGGTCCCCCTCCACCAGCTAGAAATCAGGGGCCCATTCAGGCTGGAAGGAGGAAAGGCTATAGCTGCTCACTAGATCCCCTTCCCGATGCCCCTCAAGCACTGCACTGCAGGGATATGCGTGTGTGGAGTGAGTGTGCGTCGGGGGGAGGGGAGTATGGCTGCAAAGGCCTCTTGGAAGGGAGAGAGTCATGGAGGAGGAGCGGAATCCGCACATGTGCACCCCTCCGTTGGGCATACATTGTGAAGCAGAGGCAAGCATGGACTCACATCCAAGGAGCAGAATTGGGGGAGGGACACGCAGAGGGAGCCAAAGCCGTGCCTGAGCTACACTCCGCTCCTCCACTGTGGTCAGGAAGTGGTTTGCACCGAGGGCAGCACTCCTGAGTGGGGGGCCCATACCGGAGAGGAAGACATGAGGCTGGAAGGGAGGGAGGGAGGGAGGAAGGCAGGTCTCCCTGCCCCGGATTCCCAGACCCAAGAAGAGTGAGCCCTAGACCCGCTGGCCTCCTGCCCCCTCTGCACTGCGCTGGAGCACCCAGGAGGAGGGGGGTTCCACAGTCCCTTCCACTTGCCCGGGAAGCTTCCAAGCACGGGGGCCGGGGGTGGTCTGTAGAGATGCTAGACTAGAGCACTGAAGGAATGCCGGTGGGTAAGCAGTTAGGGCGCAGATGGGATCCAGAGCCGGGAGATCCAATGAGGTTGGAGGACTGGTCTTTGTTCCTGGGCTCTCCAAAGGGAAAACGGCCTCCCTTGTGGCTTGAGGGCCCCATAGTCCACTGGGATCCACCAAGGTCTGGGCAGCTGCCACAGAGGCCTTGCCTGGGACCTGGGAGCAGGCTGCCTGGGGACCCCGATGGCCAGGCCTGGGCAGGGAAGGGGACCGTGGTGCCTCCCTCCTCAGGGTCAGCACCTGCTCCTCTCTCACCACAACAGACCCCTCCCCCCAAGCTCCAGGAAGTCTTCCTTGATGCTCCCCCAATGCCCTCCTGGGGCAGCCCCAAGTCTGGCAAGGGGGCCCTCTGGGGACACAGAGCTGCTGGTTGGAAGGCGGCAGTCCTCAAAGCGCTGGCCCAGTGAGGCAGCCTCACTTCTTCCGGCCGGAGGTGCTGGCCCGGCGGTCTGCCTCTCGCTTGGGATTGCCTTCGTCGGTCGAGGAGGTGGTCAGCAGGGCTTGGCCCCAGCGGGCGATCTCGGCATGCTCTGAAATGGCCGTAGTAAGAGCCTCCAGCCACGCCTTCATCTCCTCCTAAAAGAACAACGGGGGGAGGGGGGATCAGAGCCACGGCCTGCCCTCCTCCGATGCAAAACCAAAAAAGGAAACCGAAACCCAACCTGAACAGGCATCAGGAACTGAAAAGCTGAGCTGCAAAATCATATTAAAAAACATTACAAATATTCATTAAACGAAGGGCATGGGTAATGTGGCCTGCAACCTTTTACAGGCTGCGGACCGGCGGCAGCAGGGAGGGCGATTGCCCGGCTGCGCATGCCATGCATGCGTGACCACGCATGTGCAATGTGCCATGTGCGCTTGGGCCACGCATGCGCGGCCAAAAATGCGCATGCGCGGCACGGCTCCCGATTGGCCCCTTGGCCCGTCCCAGACATCCCGGACTCGGGGGGGGGAGGGGGCGGCCGGGGATGCTTCACTGCGAGGCTCGGAGTGGGCCTGCTCCAAGCCGGATACTCAAAGGATCAAAGGGTTTAGGCATATCTAGACAGGTCAAAGTGTTTAGGCACATCTAGAGATGGCAGTAGCCAAGGGATAGTGTCTGGGTGGCAGGTTGACATGGACAGAGAGGTTGTTGAGAGGCATTTAGCTGCACTGGATGAGTTCAAATCCCCTGGGCCAGATGAAATGCACCCAAGAGTGCTCAAAGAACTTTCCAGAGAACTTGCACAGCCCTTGTCCATCATCTTCGGGACCTCTTTAAGGACTGGAGATGTCCCGGAGGACTGGAAGAGAGCAAACGTTATTCCGATCTTCAAAAAAGGGAGGAAGGATGACCCGGGAAACTACAGACCAGTGAGTCTGACCTCTGTTGTGGGGAAGATAATGGAGCAGATATTAAAGGGAGCGATCTGCAAACATCTGGAGGACAATTTGGTGATCCAAGGAAGTCAGCATGGATTTGTCTCCAACAGGTCCTGTCAGACCAACCTGGTTTCCTTTTTTGACCAAGTAACAGGTTTGCTGGATCGTGGAAATTTGGTTGATGTCGTTTTTTAGTAAAGCTTTTGATAAGGTCCCAATGATGTTCTGATGGATAAATTGAATGACTGCAATCTGGATTTTCAGATAGTTAGGTGGCTAGGGAATTGGTTAGAGAACCGCACTCAAAGAGTTGTTGTCAATGGTGTTTCATCAGACTGGAGGGAGGTGAGTAGCGGGGTACCTCAGGGCTCGGTGCTCGGTCTGCTACTTTTTAACATATTTATTAATGATCTAGATGAGGGGGTGGAAGGACTACTCATCAAGTTTGCAGATGACACCAAATTGGGAGGACTGGCAAATACTCCGGAAGATAGAGACAGAGTTCAACGAGATCTGAACACAATGGAAAAATGGGCAAATGAGAACAAGATGCAATTTAATAAAGATAAGTGTAAAGTTCTGCATCTGGGTCAGAAAAATGAAAAGCATGCCTACTGGATGGGGGATACGCTTCTAGGTAACACTGTGTGTGAACGAGACCTTGGGGTACTTGTGGATTGTAAACTAAACATGAGCAGGCAGTATGATGCAGCGGTAAAAAAGGCGAATGCCATTTTGGGCTGTATCAACAGGAGCATCACATCAAAATCGCAAGATGTCATAGTCCCATTGTATACGGCACTGGTCAGACCACACCTGGAGTATTGTGTGCAGTTCGGTGTAGTGCCAGTTTGGTGTAGTGGTTAGGAGTGCAGACTTCTAATCTGGCATGCCGGGTTCGATTCTGCACTCCCCCACATGCAACCGGCTGGGTGACCTTGGGCTCACCACGGCACTGATAAAACTGTTCTGACCGAGCAGTGATATCAGGGCTCTCTCAGCTTCACCCACCCCACAGGGTGTCTGTTGTGGGGAGAGGAATGGGAAGGCGACTGTAAGCCACTTTGAGCCTCCTTCGGGTAGGGAAAAGCGGCATATAAGAACCAACTCTTCTTCTTCTTCAGTTCTGGAGGCCTCACTTCAAGAAAGGTGTAGACAAAATTGAAAGGGTACAGAGGAGAGTGACGAGGATGATCTGGGGCCAAGGGACCAAGCCCTATGAAGATAGGTTGAGGGACTTGGGAATGTTCAGCCTGTAGAAAAGGAGGTTGAGAGGGGACATGATAGCCCTCTTTAAGTATCTGAAAGGTTGTCACTTGGAGGAGGGCAGGATGCTGTTTCTGTTGGCTGCAGAGGAGAGGACACGCAGTAATGGGTTTAAACTACAAGTACAACGATATAGGCTAGATATCAGGAAACATTTTTTCACAGAGAGTAGGGTGTAAACTGCACGGAGCTTTTATTCCAACCCCAGATCGATTCAGTCCCTGCCCTCTACACAGAATGCGATTTCTGTTTGGATTTGGGGCGATTTAAATTTTCCTTCTGCAGCAAGAAGGATTGATCCGGAGTGACCCTACCTTTATTGTGTGATATCTCAGACTGCTGTTAATCCTGAATAAAGAAAGCTCCGTGGTAGAGAACCTCTGATAGGCTACACCTGGTCATGTGACACGCTTGCCTTAAAGGAGAAGCCCCTAATTTCTCTCAATTTCTGTTGGTCCTGGATTTTTCCTTCCTCCTTTGCCTTTTTCGATCCTCTCCCCCACCCCCTTCAAGAAAAGAAAGAAAGAGGCTTTCCCCCCCCCCACCTTCTGAGCCTCCCTAACCACGTGCAGAAGACTTTCCTGTTTCAATGGGGAGGGGAGGAGAGGAAGACCCGAATTCATTAAAACCCCATAAACAGTGACTTACAATGATGCCGATTAAATAAAACTATTCCCACACAGGCCCACTGGATGCGCAAAATGAAGCTGATGGATAATTGGACATAAGGGCAAAGGTAAAGGTATCCCCTGTGCAAGCACCGGGTCATGTCTGACCCTGGGGGTGACGCCCTCTAGCGTTTTCTTGGCAGACTCAATACGGGGTGGTTTGCCAGTGCCTTCCCCAGTCATTACCGTTTACCCCCCAGCAAGCAAGCTGGGTCCTCATTTTGCCAACCTCGGAAGGATGGAAGGCTGAGTCAACCTTGAGCCGGCTGCTGGGATTGAGCCACTTGAAGCCATCAGACCTAATTCCCATCAAACCTCCTAAAATATTTATTGTCTGAGGCCCCCACTCTCAGCTTTTGCCCAGCTCTCCATCAAGAGTACATTCCCACACGTGCCAGAAAAAGTTTAGATCTTGATCTTCTACAAGAGAGCATTCCACACAATAATAAATCCCCTGAGGAAGACCCCCGTGGGTCAGAATGCGTTTGGTCTATTCTGTCGTGTGCAGTTAGAGGTGTAGTCTTTTTACTTTGCTTTAAATATATTATTGGTGCACTTTGTTTAATAAATATTTGTAATGATTTTTTAAATATTGTTCTGCAGCTCAACTTTTCGGTTCCTGCCCTCCCCCAACGCCAGCCCGCCTCCCTCCCCACAGCTGCCAGCCTCTGACCTCTTCCTTGGCTTGCAAGAGGAATTCCCCGCCATCCTGCGTCCTGCAAGAGAGAAGGCCGGGTCAGCTGGAGAGGGAGGGGCCCTGCAGGTGCCTCATCCTCTGCTCTCCTTCCCTCCAACCGCTCCTTGGAGGCGTCCAGTGAGCCCCACTCAGGGAGGCTGAGGCTGGGCCAGGAGGGCTCTTGGCTCGGGTGGCCCAAGGGAGCCACATCGGGCCTGTGCGCTCCCTCTGGGGTCAGGGCCTCAGCTTCCCAGGACCTGGCCCGGCCCCCCCACTCACTTGATCTTGAGGACGTTCTTCTTCTTCTTGTAGTCATTGGCCACCTCACTGGTGGCGTTGTGCAAGCTGAGGAGGGGCTCGTTGCTATGTGTGCTCCCCGACTCCCGACCCTTTGAGTCCTTGTAGAAGCCCAGCTCCCCTTTGTTGAGCACGCAGTACAGGTTGATCCAGGACCTGCCCAGAGGGAGAGACCTCGGCAGAATGAGCCTCCCGGACAGGTGCAGTCAGCAGGGCCCCGGCTGGAGAGCCTGGCCGTCCCACCCGCCCACCTGCGCTCACCTGTTCGAGGCCTTCTTGTGGGGCCCCTCCAGCTCGTGCTTGCGCAGCAGGTAGCCCTCCTGCTGGACTGTGTGCGTGGGGGGAGGGGGGGGCAAGGCGCTGCTCTGGGCAGGGGCAGAGCGGGATCGACGGGCCTCCCCTGCAGGAGCGTTGGGATCCTTGGGCCGGGGCCTCCGGCGGGGCTTAGGCCTGTCCCGAGCGCGGGGTCGGTCTGGGCGGGGTGTCCGGTCAGGCAGCACATCAAGGCCGTTGGGCAAGCGGGCAGGGGAGTCCTTCTCCCGAGGCTGGGGAGGGGGGGGAGAGTAGAAGCATGAGAGCCAGCCCTTTCCTTCCCGCCAGGGAATGGACCACGTAGAGGCGGACGTTCAGCAGGCTCTGAGAGACCCACAAGCCTTCCCGGGCACCGGAGCAGGGAGCCCTGAGTCTTGGAAGCAGAGAGCTGGGGAGTCAAGCTCTTGAGCTCTTCTGCCGCAGGCCAACATGGCCCCCCTCGGAAGCAGAGGCTGAGAGAACCAGCAGCTGTGCCAGAGGGAAGAAGGGAGAGCATACCCCTCCGCTTGGCCCATCTTTGTCCCCTGAGATTCAAGGACATGAACAAGGAAGCCATGGCATGGCTTCTGCCTGGCAGAAGAAAGGAGGCGTCCACTCAGCTGCCCTTCGGGGCTTTCCCCCTGTGCCCAGAGCCACCCTCCGCACCCCAGATGGGCTGAGATAGCTGCCTGTCCCAGGATCAGGGCCACTCACTGTAGACGGAGCTGCAGCTGCTGCGGGGGGTGCCGTTGACTCCTTCTCCTGCAGCTGCTCCACGATATCGGCCAGCGTCGCCTTGCTGCGGACAGGAGGCAGAGAGCGTCTGTCACGAGGGCAGGTCACCCACACTCAGCCGGGGGCTGCCTCGGATTGGGGCACGGAGGGCAAGCCACACCGGCCGCTCAGCCAGGGACAGTGCCCCCAGAGCCTCCTCCAGCTGGGCAGAGGGCCGAGGCAGACTTCCAGGTCTGGGAGAGGGCCGAGGCAGACTTCCAGGTCTGGGCCAAAGATCAAGATGACTGGGACCCCCCCCCCCCGCAGCTGACCACGGCTGGGACTCTCCCCCCACCCGCTTGCCAGAGCAGTTCTGGCCGAGTGGGAAATCACACGTTTCCCACGCAGAGGGCTCCTCCTGCAAGCCAGGTGGTCGTGGGCAATCGGAGAAGAGGGCCAGCAAGGCGGACCACAGGTCCAGTGGGGCAGAGGGCAGGGAGCAGCTTCATCTGCTGGCCTTCAGCTCCCTCCAGATGCGGCCTGGGGTCCTGCCGAGCAGCCCCTGCCCAATTCCCCGGGGGAAGGGCAGACAGCACTTTCTGGAGCCACGGGGGCCGGCTCAGTCCCCCAGGGGACACTCACCCGCCTCCTCGGGGGTCATTGCGCTGCCCCTCCTGCTCGCTGGACTCCTGGCGCTCCAAGCGTTTCTCCTGCCTCTCCCGCCGTGGCCCCTCCTGCTCGCTGGACTCCTGGCGCTCCAGCCGGCGCTCTCGCCTTTCCCGCCGGCGCTCACTTGGCTCGGCCCGGGGCCCCTCCTGCTCTGCGGCCTGCTGCCGCTCCGGCCTGCGCTCGTGGCGCTCCCGCTGCCGCTCGGCCGGCGCCTCCCCGTGGCTCCCCTTGGCCTCCACCTGCTCGGCCCGGGCGGCCGGAGAGACTCTCTCAGGCCTGCTGGCCTCCTCCGCAGCCCCCCGCAGGTGCCCGGCCTTCTCCAGGGCTTTGGCCTCTGCCGCCCCGCCCAGCCCTTCCTGCAAGCGGTCCATCCGGGGCTGCAGCCGCTCCGGCTTCAACTCCTGGCGCACGTAAGCAACCTTGGCCTCCACCTGCTCGAGGGCCTCAGGCTTGGCTCCGTTGAGGAGGGGCTGGGCTTCCAGGCGGCCTCGGAGAGGGTCCTTTTCATAGAGGGACTGCCGCTTGGCGCTGAGCTCCGTAGGGTCGGCAAAGATCTTGCGGCCCAGCAGTGGGGTGGGCGGCTGCTTGCTCTGCTCTGCCTTCAGCTTCTCAATCTGCAGGTTGGACAGAAGGGCTGCTAGAGGCTGCACTCCCCTTCCCTTCCACTCCCTCCCCACCAGCCAGCCTGAGCCCCTGTCTGGCGAGGCAAGGCAAGGGGCAGATCCCCCTCCCTCTGACCCTCCCCCGGGCCCTCTTCCCCGGCTGCTGCTGGCCCCTACTGTGGTGAGACGCCGCAGGGAGCTGAAGCGCTCCTCCCACGCTGCGGCCGCTTTGCGGAAGGCCTCATGGCGCCGGATGAGCTGCTCCACTTCGTCCACGCTGTTCCCCAGCTCCCGGCTCTTCAGCAGCGGCTCCTGAGCGGTGAGCCAGGCATCGGCCACCACAGCCTCCTGGGCAAACTGGTGGACCTCCAGCACTGCCAGGGAGGGAGGGAGAGAGAGAGAGGGAGATGGGCAGGAGTCCTGGGGGTGGCGGCAGCAGCACCAGCATCAGGGGGCAGGCTCTTCTGCCCAGGCCTCAGGGGCTGTCCTGCCCACTGGCCACTCTCCACTGCTCAGCACCCGGCCAATCATCCAGCACTCAGCTGGGCCCCTTTCGCCAGTGACAGCAGCTCCCCCACTGGCAAGCCGGATTTGGCTGCTCTTATGTCAGGACTGTTGTGTTCACCCATCCCAGAGCTGCTGGTCAGACCAGGGAGGGCCATCTAGTCCAGCCTCCCTTCTCACGCAGGGGCCAGTCACAGGGCAGAGAGTCCAAGGCCTTTATAAGGACATCAGGGGAGCCCTGCTGGGTCAGACCAGGGAGGGCCCATCCAGTCCAGCTTCCCGTCTCACCCAGGGGCCAGCCAGTTCCTCTGGAGGGCCAGCCACAGGGCAGGGAGGCCGAGGCCTTCCTAAGGACATCAGGGGAGCCCTGCTGGGTCAGACCAGGGAGGGCCCATCCAGCCCAGCCTCCCGTCTCACCCAGGGGCCAGCCAGTTCCTCTGCAGGGCCAGCCACAGGGCAGGGAGGCCGAGGCCTTCCTAAGGACATCAGGGGAGCCCTGCTGGGTCAGACCAGGGAGGGCCCATCCAGCCCAGCCTCCCGTCTCACCCAGGGGCCAGCCAGTTCCTCTGCAGGGCCAGCCACAGGGCAGGGAGGCCGAGGCCTTCCTAAGGACATCAGGGGAGCCCTGCTGGGTCAGACCAGGGAGGGCCCATCCAGCCCAGCCTCCCGTCTCACCCAGGGGCCAGCCAGTTCCTCTGCAGGGCCAGCCACAGGGCAGGGAGGCCGAGGCCTTCCTAAGGACATCAGGGGAGCCCTGCTGGGTCAGACCAGGGAGGGCCCATCCAGTCCAGCCTCCCCTCTCACCCAGGGGCCATCCAGTTCCTCTGCAGGGCCAGCCACAGGGCAGGGAGGCCGAGACCTTCCTAAGGACATCAGGGGAGCCCCGCTGGGTCAGACCAGGGAGGGCCCATCCAGTCCAGCCTCCCGTCTCACCCAGGGGCCAGCCAGTTCCTCTGCAGGGCCAGCCACAGGGCAGGGAGGCCGAGACCTTCCTAAGGACATCAGGGGAGCCCTGCTGGGTCAGACCAGGGAGGGCCCATCCAGTCCAGCCTCCCCTCTCACCCAGGGGCCATCCAGTTCCTCTGCAGGGCCAGCCACAGGGCAGGGAGGCCGAGACCTTCCTAAGGACATCAGGGGAGCCCTGCTGGGTCAGACCAGGGAGGGCCCATCCAGTCCAGCCTCCCCTCTCACCCAGGGGCCATCCAGTTCCTCTGCAGGGCCAGCCACAGGGCAGGGAGGCCGAGACCTTCCTAAGGACATCAGGGGAGCCCCGCTGGGTCAGACCAGGGAGGGCCCATCCAGTCCAGCCTCCCCTCTCACTCCCGTCTCACTTTCAATTCAACAGCCCTTCATTGTCCATTTTGAGATCCATGGATCAGGACTGCTCACAGTCTTCCAAAGGAGGCCACCTGTCCTGGGTGCTGTTTTATTTCCCACCCTTTCCTAATTATCCCAGCATGGCTTTTGCCTTCCTCATAGGGAGGCCGTGTATCCCGGGGGCTCTCGACCTAGGAAAGCTCTGAAGGCAGAGCAGAGCAAGGAACGCATAGGCTCCCTACGAGGCAGTGGGGAAGAAGGCAAGCACCAGGCTCCCTTCCTCTCCCTCACCACCCCCTCAGAGGCCGTTTGGTTCCTGTGGGCCTCACTTGACCTTGCCCCATCTGAACTTCGCATTCGGGGAAAGGGAAGGTGTGAGGCTGGCCAGGGGCAGCTCTTCCCCCCTAGTGTCTCTGGGCCCTGGAGAAGACTGACTCCAGCCTGAGGAGCCCACAGAGGCATGGGGTGCGTACAGATGGGGTTGAAGAGGCATCTTGGGAGGGAGCCAGGCACTCAAGGCTCCCCCCCCCCCAGCCTGCCCCTGCCCAGTCAGAAGCCACTCACTCTGCTGCAGCCACTCCCAGTGCCTGTCCCACTTGTCCACCATCTCTTTCTTCTTGGTCATCAGCTTCTCCAGGTGAAGTTTGATCTGTGGAGAAGCAAGTATCAGAATCACCCAGTCCAGCCCTTTCCAGTAAGGTGACCAGATGTCCCGCTTTTGGTGGGACAGTCCCGCCTTTGGGGGCATTTTCCCCATGTCCCGCAGTGACGTCCCGTGGCAAGATGTCCCGTGGCGCAGTAAGTCGGAGGGAGGGAGGGAGAGCCCGCCTGCTGTTGCCACCGCTGCCGCCACTGCCCCACCACGGCCCTTCTGAGGCCAGTCGGAGGGGGGAGGGCCCCCCGAGTGTTGCCGTGTCCCGCCGT